>NW_023596576.1:20358670-20380047 GCF_011947565.3 Pollicipes pollicipes | reverse complement strand
TTTCCAACGTGTGGTCTCTGCGATGTTTGAAACGCATTAATGTGTGAATATGCTCGTGCCATAAATACGACGAAGGCTTGTAAACCTCTGCTTCGACAAAACGACATGCAAGCATGAAGCTATCATCTCGCAAATTCAACGAAATCTCATACTATGGCTTTGTTTCCCCACTATGACGTTCACCGCAGTGGCTCTTTTCGTCATGGACAAGGGATATCATAATTTCTGGTAAAATAACTTTCCGCCTCATTCCGGGGAGGTGTATTGCTAAGTGACGAGTCGCATACAGGTTTGAATGCGTGCTGCTTTGTCTTTGTAACAGACGGCGCGTTCAAAGCTGTCAAAATCCTGCTATTTTTTTTGCTATTTGCCCCTAACAAAGGGACAGTGCGTTTATTACAGTCCAAAAATCACGGTAGCAGTACTGGTGGTTGTACATTTTGCTGATAAACTTTGGCCAGTGCGTTCCCAAAAGGTTATGGCAGGTACCTATTTGTGCAAATGTTTTGGCACAGTGTTCCTTTGGTTCTTGGTGTCATGCATAATACATGTGAACAGCTTGGTGTTTGCAAAGCGGATATTTGTTGTTGTTTTTGTGCTTTCTAGCACTAGTGACAGAAGAAAGCAGTCGTTGCTGTCAAAAATATGGTCTTCTGAGTACTGATCATTACTTGGGACTGGAAGCGGAACCAAATGGCATGGAGGCCAGTTTGAACCACTCGCCCACACTGTCACCTCCCACCACCTAGATGGGTTAGTATTATACGCACTACACAACCCACTCTCTTTTCCATTGCCAAGACAAGCCTGCCATCTCCCAGTTAACAGAATTGACTATTTACTTCATTTGTCATTTTTCAGTGCTTGCTTGTTACTGCATTATTCTCCATTTTAGTCGCAAATTTAAAGTTGCAAGTAGAAGTTGTCATGCTTCAGACGTCTATGTCAGTGATTTGAATATTTGGAATGTTTTAAATCTTTGTTACGAATGTTTTAATTATGGATTTTATATTGCAAATAAAACTGCCCTTAGGCTTGACACGGTTTCTTTCATTAATTTGAACATGGTTTATTAGTCCTGGTTTCATCTCCAAACCGCGTTGTTGCAATCACCAGGCTGCAAGTAAAAATTGCCATGCTTCAAAGGTCTATTTCAGTTTTTTGAACATTTGGATTGCTTTAATAATTTGAACACAGGTGTTTGAGTTATGGATTCTATATTGCAATTAGATCTGTTCTTAGACTCTAACTTTTTCAATAATCTGAACATGGTTCATCAGTCCTGGTTTCATCTCCAAATCGCCTGGGATATTATTTGGTCAACCATAACGCAAATTATCTTCCTGTACATTAATGCACATAACATGTATGTAACTTTTAAGTAGTATCCAGTAAAGCTACAGTTTTGGTGTTCCCTGTAGCATTTTCCCCCGCTTTCAGCCACAAGCATTGGTGCGAACAACACATAGTGGCAAAACTGTGTAAAAATGAGTCACCAACATTGCCTTGGGTCGCTGATGCATTTTCACTTAAGATCCATGGCTACTAAATGAATGCTTGTAGTAATGAGCTCCATTGCTTCACTGTTCACTACCAGCGGTGACCTGTATGAGCAACCCCCTAAAAGATCATTGACTGGAGTGAAACTTTATTTGGCATGTGGTTTTCATCTGTTTCAGAATATCTGCACCAATTTTTTTCTAACAAGTGCCCCGGTGTCTTAAAGCCTAGAGATGAACCCCAAATTCTGACATCGAGCTCAACGATTCTTTTGAGCTCGTTACCATCCATTCATGGTTTCTCAAGTGGATGTAACAACAGCCCGAGCGCCAACCAGTTCGTCGCTACATTCCGGCACTCGCACGGGACGCAGCAGGAACATCACAAGGCTGGGTCCCATCCATCCTGGCTGTGGGTCCCAAGCCCAGTCAGCTTGGCGCCAAGGGCACGCGTAACACCGACAGCACCGAGGTGCTCGATATACTGGACGGTCGTGACCACTAGCCGGGGCTGTCCTTCGTGGTCACCAGAGCAGTTTGCTATGTCACCGTGTTCGTCGTCCTAAGGGCACTGGACGGAGAAGGCTGTGTCACCTGCCAGGAAGCACTGGTGAGCCGCCTGGAGCCCGACGATTCCACACCTTTATGCCACCGTCTGTGACTGAAAAATCGCGGTGGACTGGTGAATCGCTCCGCAGGAGCAGTCAAGAGGTGGTTCTGAGTGCTGGGAAGGAGCTCCACCGTTACATTGTGCAGCTGGACGCGGCTTACCATGCCGTACCTGAAGCGGATGCTGAAGGGCGCGGTGGTGTGCTGCATCGGCACCGATGACGTTGGAGATCCGGGCCACCACCTCCTGGGAACTCAGTGTGGTTTACCAAACCACTGCACCGAGCTGATCAGGATTCTGGTGGTAACCTACCGACGGCTGGGTCTTCATCACCAAACGAAGCTGCACAATGCACGCCTGCAATGGGACAGGATCCTAAAAAAAAATGACTAAAACAGTGCTGTTTAGGGAACATTAGGCAACCCGTAGGCTCTGATATTCTGTCTTCATTTGTCCGGTGACATAACCAGCAGATACCCTTTCCTGCAATAATCTCACACCTCTCGGATCGTCGGATTCGTCCGGCCTATTCCCTGCTATCTGTTTAAGCTCTGTTATACTTCAGCTGAGCTTTCTTAGAAAAAATGTCTGTGTTTTGATGTGCGGTGTTGAAGTATCTAAATTTGTGTGCGACGTTTGATCAATGTTTGGTACCAGTTAGCTGTATAGTTGTCAGTAACTTAATACAGTTTTATCGTGAGTTCCCAGAAAAAGTGTGGGTGAAGTTCAAACATCATTCTTGAAACATGTTTTTGGCGCTTCGAGACGGTCCGGTTGGTTGGATAAAGTATTCATGTTAATGCCGTGATAATCATCGTTGTGTAAGTAGCGATCTGGTCTTGAGGGCTCATAAGTCTTCAATCCAATTAGATTGCCTTTAGATTAGATCCGATTAGAAACAGGGTAATCAGTCCCTGACCTGCCCGGGTGCCTGCTCGCGCGCTCAATATACCTGAATATGGCAAATACCTCTGCTCTTGACCTGTCTGTGAAGACCATTGAGAGGGCCAAGCCAGCGGAAGGCAACATCACGCCCCGCACGATGCAGATTCCGTAGCGACTCTTACGTCGGCGCCTCACTCGCGGCTGCCGACCAGTGGACACCGGGAGCATCACCGAGATACCAGATGTGCCGGCGTGCACCCCACGGCAGTATCGAATATTGCGCCCCTGGATGCCCACCACGGAATCTGGCACAACGGCGGGTAAACCCTGCAGCACTTGCCCTACGGACGCCAGGTAGAACGGTAGTCCCGCCGGTGCTTGTCGAGAGCGCAGCGGAGCCGTCCGAGCCATCGGCGGTGGCGCGGCGCTTGTCACCAAGGTTGGGTCGGCAGGCTTTCCTAACGGATGTCGCCCGTACATATTGGATACGACTGCAGCCGACTCCCGCGGAATTCTGGAGTAAACAGGTAGATAGGGATATAGTGGCCCCACCATCGCTCAGTGTGAGCATGGCGGACCATCCGCGCAAGCAGCGGTCGTGGAGGTCGGCGGCGGGGATTTCTTTACACGCGGGTGGGGGATTTCTCCGCACATTGACCATTGAAATACAAGACGTAGATGATTCAGGATCGTTGACCTATGGCCATATCCTGTTCAGCCCTTCAAAATCGGTTCTGGCTTTGATATTTGCTTCTTCGATCTTACACAGCGGCCTTCTCGTCCCATGCCTTGCGATGGCTCGGTCACAGCGAGTCTATGATTTTTGTCTTTACCAGTGTAGCGACTGGGTCCACCTACCAGCAAGCGAACCACTCCATTGACCTGTCTTATCTGGCCTGCTACATCTATGCATGTGATGCACTAGTTCGAACTTCAACCAGTAGTGTTCCTCTGTAACGGATCTTTGCCGCATGCTGGGCCAAATACAAACATTATTTTATTCGTACCAGCAGATGTGCGTACGCCGGTTGTCATGACTGACGGTGGTCGGGGTGCGTAGCGCATTGCTGACGTAATTTATTCATAACATGAATAAAACCACGCGTTGATATGCACCAGAATATCTATATACTTGCTTTGATTGCTCTGTGGTATTCGTAACAAACAGAGCCGATGAACGCAGCAGGAAGGTACTATTGTGGGTGATCATCAGGAATGTGTAGAATTGATTGTACGCAGCCATGCTGCTCTCCATTTGAAATCACCTTTGAAGCTTTACCTGACATGTACAGCGACCTTTCCACAGGGCTGTTTAACGTTAAAATGACAGTGTCATTGGTGGTTTGTATACAGCAGTATTGTGTGACGAGAAAATGAGGTAAATGTAGTGAATGAATATGTGCGCATATTTTTATTGATCTTGGGTGCTTGGGCTAGACTTATTAGTAAATGCTCTATCACAAGGAAATGCTGGTTCCACCCCTGGGCTGCGTGGCTCTCAATTTTTGACATCACAAGCTTGGGCATGTTTAGATTTATGTGTGATGCAGATATTGGAAGTGAAAAACAGAACTCTGGCAATGTTCTGGTGTGTTTAGTTCCTGAGAAAAGTTGAGTGCTATGTAAAGGCCAAATGTTTTCCATTCTGTCTAACATATCTGCGAGTTTGGACCGCACAACATGAGCAGGTGGTTTTGAGTTACAGTCCTTGTCAGAGCTGATGTCCAAATCAGCTTTGATTGTTAATAAATATGCTTAATTTACCAACGGCTTTGCCAACTGAAGGGGAGTGTTCCCAAACTGTCAACTAGGTAGTGTGGTAACATGGAATTTGAAAACTATGTACAAATTATTACCAATCCCTTTGTCTTGCATTTAACCCAAAAAACGGAGTTAAGATTGTTAGACTACTGCCAATATTCTGACATGGTTGGCATGATGCAAGATGACGTGCCTGCAACAAGGACATAGTTTTTTTGTCAGACTATGTCGCTGTTTATGGGGGGTGGGGACTGAACAATGAAAAACAACGGAGCCTACCCTCAAGATATTCCAACAAATGGGTTTCTCTCCAGATTTTGTTCATTTTTTCTGAAATTGGGTGGGCCTGGTGCCCAAGCTGGGAACCAAAGTATTCCACTCCCTCAACTGAAAGGAATTACACACCTGGGTTGCAATAAGACTAGCGATTTCATTTGTGTTTTTAAGGTGTGAGAGTGGCACAAAGGGAGGGGGTGCTAAGCTGCTTCCTGAAGATTATCAAGTATCTAACTGACCCAGTATCACTTAGTCCGTCTCAATGACCCAGTTGGTTAGAGCGTCTGCCTTCTGGTCCGCCTGCTGGTGGCGCATTGGGTTCGAGTCGGTTCTGGCGGTTGTTGCTTTTCCTTAACAGGTATGGTCTACGGCTGGTGGCAGCAGCCACGCGAAAGTTCAGGTGACGTAAGACAGCAGGACGGACCGTGCCGCACATTGCGGCACGTTGAACTTTCCGCCATCAAATTCTGTCGTTGACATATCATTGGGCAATGCGATGGTAGGGATCAGGGTTCGCTCAGCAAGCACTGCTTAGCGTGAGCTCTAATACCAGAAATCCATCGATTCAAAAGGCTCAGATTAAATCTTTAAAAACGAGTTGCTAATTCGGCGGCATGATTGTTGACCGCATTCAAAACCCTTCCAGCCAAAATCACATGAAACCAATTATATTTTAAGAGGATGATGTATTTTCAAATCAAACGTTTGAACGGCAGCAAAAGGTTTGGTCACAAAGTCTGTGGTGGTTGCAGAACACTATTGTATCCAGCTGATGTGACGGCTACATGCACGCTAGGAAACATAAAAGATGCTCAAATATGGGTATGATTGCAGGCAAAAGGACGCATCATGCGTTTAAATAGCGTATAAAGCTGACCGTCCAATGCTACGTTTCCCAGCATTCACAGCCATCCAATCAGGCATTGGGCCTGGTCATCACTAGACCTGATAACAATGTCAGTGTCACAGACTAACACTACCGCAATTGGTCAGTGGTAGCAAAAACGGCTGCAGAACCCGAACTGTGCATCCACACACCTACGCACCCAGCGGTGATACTGAGCCAAGCCCGTTCGCACCGTGCGGCTACAGTGCAACGCGTTCTGTCAAACGACAAGGATGATACCTACTGGAATGTGGTACAAAATTTTCCCCAGGAGGCCGGGCAGACCTTGGTTATCTATGTACCGTTAACGTCAATAGTAGCAATACTACATATTCTTAAAATTGGAGTTAAGACGCCCTAGCCCCTGCTCTCTCCCCCTTCCACCCCTAATTCCTGAGCTCCTGTCTGCTGATGCACTCAGCAATGTGATATGCCACCTTTTTACCTAATCCATGGGTGCTGATTCACACAACTCAGCGGAGTATAAGCGTCCGCATAAGTTACTTGACTATCCTAGACCACAAGTTATGTGAAGAGCGTCTTTGAAAGAAACATTACACCAAATTGTCTGGAGCTCATTCCAACACCATCACCTAGAATCACACAGTAAGGAGCGGCCAGCCAGCTAATCATTCATTATGGGTGGTCATATGGCCGTCCATGGAGCAGTGCTCTGGTTCCTGGCGTCCACGCAACAGCCCGTTCTGGCTGACGCGATGAGCCACCAGGCCGTCCTCGTTGCGCATCACAATATTGTTCCGTACGAGCACTTTCACCAGCCCGGTCGTGACATTGAGCCGCGGCAATGGATATGCGGCACTCGATGAACGGAAGAAGACACTGGAAAGAGACGTTACGCTGGCCGAGGCGCGCGCAAACCCTAGCGCACTCCGAGTCGATCTGCACCGGCACCGTAGTGAGGTGGTCGCGCAGCAGATGCTGGCACACCTCGTGGGCCTTTCGGCCGCCGCGCACGAAGTCCGGGGCAGCAGCGGCAGCAGCAGTCTAGAGCCGCTGCATCGCCACCGAGATGACGGTGTTGATGAAGGGGAGCAGCCGGTCGGGCAGGTGCCGGCGGCGGCGGCAACGGCAGCCAGCTGGCGTCGGTGGGGCGCACCAGCTAAGCCAGCTCGGTGGGCCCACCGCACGCTGGTTAAGCGCGTTGGTGAAGCAGGACGGGACAGCTACTGCTGACTCCTGCCGAACTGGGCCGACCAGAACCAGAGAGACCAGCAGTACAGCTGGTGGTCATGTTCCTGCGACCAGACGCACGCCGACTGTTGAAAACTCACGAGATCACAAACTGCCCAAAACCTCAGTATGGCTTTTTAAACATGCATGCTCTTCTTCAATTCACTCGCGAAACGGCTGATTCGTTGCCAGTGCCGTCAACGGGCTTTTGCAACGAGCAAGGCAAAATACGCGCAGAGCAGAGGCAAAAAAAGTTTGAAATAGGAACTCCTAAGATCGCTCTGGCTGGCAGCACCTGAAAACCTTCACGTGTCTGCCATCATTCCTTGGTACCCTGTTTTTGTGCCATAATGGTTGATGTAAAGTGTGTGAAATGTGTGTGAAATCACAATGGTCTTGTGGGGAGTGGTCCGATCTTGAGGTACATCTGGAAGAACTCTCATGACGACTCTGGGTAGCGGCACCCGAGGACCTTCACATGTCTGCTACCTTTCCTTGATACCCTGTCTTTTGTGTCATAATGGTTGATATAAGATGCGCTGTTTCCAGGCATCATTCATTATTTACCCAATGCATTGGGCCAGCAGGGCTTTGCACACAGATGAGATGCGAAGGCCTTCAAAATGTGGTATTAAAGTCATAAAAAGTATCATATATCGAGGGGGTGTTTCCTCTTTTTGAAAGCTACAGAGTGCAATGGTCAGCAGCTGCAAAGATCTAATCAAAATTAACATCACATCAATTGCAGCACATAACTGCCACAGGAAAAATATTAACACATGCGAAGAGCAGAGGCAAAACAGTTTTAAAATTACCTGCTTTTTACCAGATCGGACCAGAGATCACCTACCACAATGATCTTTCCTTTCATAGCAAACGAATCTCAGCCCTTTAGAAATACTACCTTACCATGATGTTAGTTACACTCGATTTTTACAGCTCATGATTGGCACCGGTTTGGTTCCTTGGAAGTAGCATTGGATGCGCGCAGCAGATTTTAGAATTAATGAAATTTTCAGGATGTATGTGTGAATTATCATAATTACCTAGACCATTTGACAACCAAACTGAACTTTCAAAGCGCAGTTGGGAGAGGGCTTCTTAAATATTTCTGTCTGTGGTGCAAGTTCAATCATTTTCTGAGAATCAAAGTAGTGCCCTGTTACTATTACAGAATAGTTCATGCCTATCTGACTAACATGTTAGTCTTTATTGCCTATTGATGAAAGCTTCAGCAAGGCGGTTATGACAAAAATGCGAAGGCCCCATGCACATTTCCCTCAAATACGTTAATACGCTATTTACGCCAAGTATCGCTGGAAAAGACGTCAATAGTGCGCCAGATTAGAGTCATTGCCAAATCTTCCCTGTGATGTTACCTGTTTTGATAGTTTCACAAAGCAATTAAAATGCCCTCGAGCTCAGAGAACACTGAAAGACTCAAGCCGCACCCCGGTGGTCGCAATTGTAGGGAAGAAGCGTAATGCTGTTAAAATACGTTGACAGCGTAATTTGGAGTAAAAAGTAATTTAAAGCCATATCCTTATTATGTCTTGACGGTGCTGCAGTGGCACTACCCAGTGTCATCATTAGGCGTAAATAGTACTGCGATTTCACTAGAGTATGCTTTGGAAATATGTCCCAAAGGTGGGACACTCCCTTGCACCACCGTGCGTCTGGGAAACCGGAGATATGGGGTTCGATTTCCGCAGTGTCTGCCGTCCCTGCCAGGGTGAGAGGCAGGCGACGCCACGTAGTCCCAGCAGCTGAGTGCGTTGCAAAGCCCCAGTGCCGAAGGTGGACAACGTTATTGGGACCGCCGGGCCGTGCCGCGTGGCCGCCGTGACCCGGCGCGTTCGCTGGGCGAACTGGCCCGTCGAACCGGCAGCCGCGCCGACGCACAGCACAGAGGCGCTGTGTGGCGGCGCGGCTGCCTGGCTGTTATTTAAGGGGACACTATAGGAATTATTTCTGTTTCAGTGGTCTGTGTGCTGTCTAGCATCAAACATCAATTTTTGTTAGGCGTTAAATGTAATGGGATGTGGTAGAATTTCAAAAACGACTGAACACAACTAAAGTTATCTAGTAGAATCGCATCATTTTTAAACTATATATTGAATTACAAAAATCGGCAGAGCTCTTCACCGGCGGTGTAACGTGGGGTGGGGTGCTGCTCGCTCTCGACCTGCCTGGCCTTGTATCCGCAGATGGACATCGTGCCTCTCGTCAGCGGCGTTTTATGTACTCACAGAGCCGTCACACCGTCCGCGGGGGCTTTTAGGGCTCATCGACTGCACGGTCATACAGTGAACGCCTGTCCGCGGCTACGGGCCAGAATACGGGTGTCCATGCGCCACAGGGGGGTCGTCCGTCCAGCTTCATATCCCCGGGTGGGCGGTTGAAGGGAGTGTTCCACATTTGAGGATTACAAGCCAAGCATCAGCTATAATGGAAAAGCTCACTTCTGGCTATCGCTTCACTTTAAGTGCAAAAGACCGCTCAAGCTTACACATTTTACGATTTAGTAACTCTGCTTCTGAGTATTTCCTTGTTTTCTTACGTCGTGGAACGTCTTCTTGACGTTAGCATCATTGCCAGATTGGCCGTGTCAGAATTACCACCAGGCGGCATGCTGGTAATGCCTAATGGCTTAAGTGTCGAGGCCAGCACATGACCACGCAACTCAAACATCACCTAAGCTCGGTCCATAAACCAACGGGATACTCGTCCAGCATTGGCAAAAATGAGCACAATCAAAGGCGTGCATTTCAATTCCTGAAAACTGAATTGCCTTGATGGGCACATCTTGAGTATGCCAGTTTTTGACACATCTTGAGTATGTCAGGGAAGAAAAGCCATTGCCTGTAAATTTCCTCCCCCAAACACAGATAGGCTGTATGACTTCGCAATGCGTGGGTTACTGGGCACGAGCACGCGCGTGTACTGTCACTTTTGCCAACACGCGTGTGCTAGCAGCAAACTAACAATTAGAAGCTCTATGAGTGCTGTTAGTGCTGGAGTAAGTATCATCATATTGCCAATCATCTATCTTCTGGGCATATGGAGTGATAAAGTGACCAGTGGAATGTTTCGTATGTGTTGCGGTGTAAAGAACAAGAGCTTCATCCACATGCACCGTCTGCTGATCCATACTGCTGATTTCGATGGCAGCATGGGTCAGAATACGAAATCATAAGTTTCCAACAAGCCCTTCATAAGATGTGGTGGACCCTGAGACGAAAGACATGCTTTTTAGATACTGAAAATGATTTGTTAGGTACTACTCATCCGGGACCAAGAGTTTCTTTTTATCCCGATACAACTCATTTCTAGATATCGTTACAGCAATATGCATGATCATCAAAAGCCCATTCCACCATGTCCTGAGTGTCCATAGAGGTAAGAGGGAATCGGACTGCGTGTGTTCACAATCAACCAACAGGACTGACTGCCTTGCCTTTCTTTTGCCCAGCACCGGCACTTCGGGGCGCTATTGATATCCATGACGTCCCTGGCTTACCACGTGATGGCATTTTCGCTTCCAATGCATGCCTTAAAACCGCTTGGCACTTGACGACAGTTCGTGCGATGGTTTTGTCGTCGGCGGGTGCCATAAATGTATGTTTAGCTGCGATTTTACAGGTTTTACAATGGGCCACGGGCTGAATAACTGGCGCGGTTCAGCTGCGCTGCGTGCCCGTTGCATGCCCACCGAATGGCGAGACATCCGCTTCAGAAGTGCGCCGACGTCCACTGAAATGGTATAAAACAGCTGCTTGGTTCAACGTATTCTTGGAAAGTGATACTTTGCTTACCAATTTTTCCAAAAGTAGGTGTCACAGTCAGTGTCAGTGAAGATATAAAATGCGTTGTGCGCACTTAAAAAGTTTTTTTCAGATTTGCCCCTCCTTGCCTTGCCAAGAAGTTGACAATAGTTATCATTCTAAAGAGCTTATTTTGCCAGCTCGAACAGGAGAGCAGCGAATTGATTATCATTTCTGCCATGTCATGCTTGGCTGACCTCGCCATAATGCTAGGGTCGGAAGTGCCTCAATATTTGACAATATTGCGACCAATGCTCCCCTGTTTGAAAGTAACACTTTGCTCCCATAACACCGGGTGAAAGACCGAAATTCGCAGAATTATGACAGCACCAATAGCGAACGGCTATCAAAAGGACGAATAACATGGACCACGAGGAGATAACGTTTTTTCCCATGTGTTCCACCCACATTGTTTGGTGTCCCATTTCCATAAAACACAACTTCAATCAGTGTTACTTTTAGGAAAAAGGTGAAGCAAGAAATGTTTGTGCGTTTACAGAACTTATGGCGACCCTTACATCGCTATCAGGTCCAAGGAAATGTTCCACGTTTGGAGATATGGTGGTAAGCACCAGACATGATGAATTGCAAAAGGCTGCTCTGCACAACCGACTTCAACTATTAAAACATGTGTTCCTCGATGCGTCATCATCTGATTGGGTTGACATACATTTATATGACTACGGGATGACTGCCAAACTAGCTGTGCGAAATTGCCACACTGGAGGACGGGCTGACTTGCTTTTAATATTTCGACTTGCGGAGATGTATCGTAGTGATCATTGCGCTTTTAGCAAAGCCAAATGTCATTACGTGCACGCGCTTGGCCCGTTATCGTGGTGTCCTTGCACGTTTGTCTACTATATGGAAGAACACCGCAAGGAAGGGCTAAGCACGCCCACATAGCGATGTTTGAGTTCTAGAAACACCGCATCCACTAGGGGGAGGGGGGGAGGGAAGTGACGTACCCTGTCCGCATCGTGTGGTTAACACGTCTGCGTTAATTACTGCGCGTCTGGGAATCCAGAGATACGGGGTTCGATTCCTCGCGGTGCCCGCCCTCCCTGCCAGGGTGAGAGGCGGGCGACGCCATATAGCCTTAGCAGCTTAGTGCGTCGTAAAGCCCCAATGACGACGACGACGCCCCCCCCCCCCCCCTCCGTCCTCGCCATCTCGACTGCACATATGCTTGTACGTCACATTTAAGTGGTTTCGATTAAGGTCGTGAAAAATGGTGCTTTGTGTTTGGACCACTTGACAACCTTGCTAACGCCCACAGGAACAACGCCCTTTATTCCTACAGCGTGGGATTGGCGTTAAATTCGCCATTTGGGTCGTATCGGACGAAAGTCTTTTGGTGGAAGCTGTAAATCAAACACGCGACCATCTTGGGCACTTAAGCATCATGACATTCGCGAGGTCATGCATAGGTCGAACGTACCGAGCATGAACGTTGGAGGCGTTCGTGAGCGTCAACATAATAAATGATTATTATTGGGGTTCACTAGATCTCAACAAATTAGTTACGTTATAAAGTGGACAGTAATTTAGCTCGACGCTGAAGCCATTGGTTCGCGCATAAATTTCCGGCATCTCTTTTATACGCAAGACAGCGCGAATAAGGCTAAGCTGTTTTAAAGACATTGGACCCACCAGTATTGCTCTTCCCAGCGCTGCCGATTTATTTTCTTTTGTGAGTACCCTGTCCCTAACGTGGATTCGAGTTTTAGGTTTTGGTCTGGGCAACGCCCTTTTCTGGAAGATTGAAAATTTCACAATCAATACAAATAAGTACCAAAAATTTAAAACCATTTTTCCTGAACATTTTCCCTAGCTCCTTTATGAGGAGTTTCCTGACATATCACCACTGCAAATCTGCTCTTTCCTTTTGTATTTGTGCCTAGTTCTCTCTCAAGGAATTTTCTAGAATGCTGCTCCAAAAATGCTCGACTATCAAGAGAAGCCTGTGTCTCATACAGGGTAAATTCTTTTCGCATGATTTGAAGGACGTGAGTACTATGTCGCTCAAACAAGTTCAAGTGTCACTCAAGTTACGCTGTCAACGCATTTTAACAGTATTACGCTTCCTCGCTACAATTGCGACCACCGGGGTGCGGCTTGAGTCTTTCCATGTTCTCTGGACTCGAGGGCATTTTAACTGATTTGTGAAAATATCAAAACAGGTGATATCACAGGGAAGATTTGACGATAACTCTAATCTGGCAAATATCTGGCAATAATCTGACACTAATCTGGCAAATATCTGGCAACAATCTGACACTAATCTGGCAATAATCTGACACTATTGACGTCTTTTCCAGCGATACTTGGCGTAAATAGCGGATTAGCGTATTTGAGGGGAATGTGCGTGGGGCCTTCGCGTTTTTGTCATGACTGGGTTGCTGAAGCTTTCATCAATAGCTAACAACGACTAACGAGTTAGTCAGATAGGCATGAACTATTCTGTGATAATAACAGGGAACTATTTTTATTATCAGAAAATGATTGAACTTGCACCACACACAGAAATATTTAAGAGGCCCTCTCCCAACTGCGCTTTGAAAGTTCAGGTTGGTTTGTCAAATGGTCTAGGTCAATCTCATTGTGCCAGTGATTTTGTGGGAGTAAGGTCTGTGTCACCATGTGTGTAAATACTGGTGAGATGGAGTGGTGACCTCCAATTTTCACCGGTCATTTTGTCTGCAATAGGTTGCTCATGGATACATGCTAGTTATGGTTTCCCTTCCCAAACATTATTCTCAGGTTAACTTGTCCCCTCTATAATATAGTTGCCACCCAAGTTTTCTTTATTTCCAATTTCAGTGGATAGCTATGCACTATCCGTGCTGCAGATGTATGTATTTTGTTTTGCTTACAAACGTAACATTTAATTGCAATGCTTCGCTTCAGGTGTGCATCCATCCGAGCTGAAATCTGGTTCCCTTCCAAGAACAGCTGTGACCAGCATGAAAATGACAGCATAACAAGTATTGGCAATTGTGTTATCGATGATGTTCATTGTAAATAAAAGAAAGCTGTAATGAAGCCAGATTAAGCATATCTTCGTGTTTCTGAAGGCATGGCAATGGAACATATTATGCTTACTTTTCTCAATATCCACATGGGTCTGCCACATACTCTCCGTCAAGGGGTAGGCTTTAAATGATCTGACACGCTAATAAGGCTCGCAGATGTTACTGGCCTGTTTGACCATGGTGCCCACTATCTATGGTAAGCAGGAAGGGTTATCCTTCATAAAACATAAACGCAATTTTGAACTACTCACGCCCAGGCAATCTTAAGTGATAATTCACACATACATCCTGAAAGTTTCACTAATTCTAAAATCTGCTGCATGCATCCAATGCTACTTCCAAGGAACCAAACCGGTGCCAATCATGAGCTGTAAAAAACGAGTGTAACTAACATCATGGTAAGGTAGTATTTCTAAAGGGCTGGGACTCGTTTGCTATGAAAGGAAAGATGATTGCGGTCGGTGATCTCTGGTCCGATCTGGTAAAAAGCAGGTAATTTTAAAACTGTTTTGCCTCTGCTCTTCGCATGTGTTAATATTTTCCTGTGGCAGCTATGTGCTGCAATTGATGTGATGTTAATTTTGATTAGATCTTTGCAGCTGCTGACCATTCCACTCTGTAGCTTTCAAAAGGAGGAAACACCCCCTTGATATATGATACTTTTTATGACTTTAATACCACATTTTGAAGGCCTTCGCATCTCATCTGTGTGCAAAGCCCTGTTGGCCCAATGCATTGGGTGAAGAATGAATGATGCCTGGAAACAGCGCATCTTATATCAACCATTATGACACAAAAGACAGGGTATCAAGGAAAGGTAGCAGACATGTGAAAGTCCTCGGGTGTCGCTACCCAGAGTCGTCATGAGAGTTCTTCCAGATGTACCTCAAGATCGGACCACTCCTCACAAGACCATTGTGATTTCACACACATTTCGCTCACTTCACATCAACCACTATGCCACGAAAACAGGGTAACAACGAAAAACAGCAAATATGTGAAGGTATTCAGGTTCTGCCAGCCAGAGCGGTCTTAGGAGTTCTCCCGGATACACCTCAAGGTCAGACCGCCGCTTACAAAAATCCCGTGTGCGCTCCTGTTCACTGCACGGAAATGAGGCAATGAACCAGCTATTTTAAAACTTTTGTTTTGCCTCCCTGCCCTGTGCGTTTTTTCCCTTGCTCTGTATGCATGCAAAAGCCCGTTGACGGCACTGGCAACGAACCAGTTGTTTCGCGAGTGAATTGAAGAAGAGCATGCATGTTTAAAAAGCCATACTGAGGGTTTGGGCAGTTTGTGATCTCGTGAGTTTTCAACAATCGGCGTGCGTCTGGTCGCAGGAGCGTGACCACCAGCTGTACTGCTGGTCTCTCTGGTTCTGGTCGGCCTAGTTTGGCAAAAGTCAGCGGTAGCTGTCCCGTCCTGCTTCACCAACGCGCTTAACCAGCGTGCGGTGGGCCCACCGAGCTGGCTTAGCTGGTGCGCCCCACCGACGCCAGCTGGCTGCCGTTGCCGCCGCCGCCGGCACCTGCCCGACCGGCTGCTCCCCTTCATCAACACCGTCACCTCGGTGGCGATGCAGCGGCTCTAGACTGCTGCTGCCGTTGCTGCCCCGGACTTGTTGTTCATTGGTGTTTTCGGGCGCGTCGACTGCAGTGGTCATTTTGCGCCCATAACGACGCTTTTACTTAATTAGTATGGCGTGGAAACGACTTCAAAATCAATATGTTTTAAGAAGGAAAAGAGCTGTTTGGAATCAAGAAAGGAGGAACTGTCACTGAGCACATCTTTAATCGTCAGGGGCGAAGCCTGCGGACCAAAGTGACGTCGTTCTTCGAAGAGGCACGGACATGATACAATGGCATGGTGGACAGTGAGGACGGCACCACACCGCCGGCATAGGGGTCTGTCGGCTCCATGCAGCAGATGGCCATGGGTGGCATACGTATGAGCTCTCTTTCCAACCCGATTCAACTGTGTCAGGCGTGATAAAATGTCCTGTATAAAGGGACACGATGGATGAAAGACTTCAGTGCAGGGAGACTGCTCAGTGAATCTGTAAAAATGGCGTGTGACGATTTTTCACTCACTTCTATGAAACATATCGCCTTGGTGATTGCAATTAATTCCGCCGTGAAAACTGACGAATGGGCCGGTAACGAGAACGACCGAGTGACGGAACCGCTGACGAAAGCACAACCCACGCCATCCGAGGTTTGGGATCCGTCTGTGTACGTCAGGTGCCGGCGGTCGTGTGTACGTCAGTATCGTGATCCTTCATAACACGCCAGAAGCTCAAGTGCCCTGGATCTCATTAGGTGTGGTGTGACGTCTTTTTTTCCTAATTTCAGCAAGCGAGGTGTCAATGAAGGGTGTGGTCATTTGCCAAGGAGGAGAAGCCAGGTGGTTTACTTGCTTTACACCTCGAAAAGGAATTCCGCTCTCGAGCAATCTACCCCAGACTTGGTGTGCGGCGGCCGAAAGGCCCACGAGGTGTGCCAGCATCTGCTGCGCGACCACCTCAATACGGTGCCGGTACAGCTCGACTCGGAGTGCGCTAGGGTTTGCGCGCGCCTCTGCCAGCGAGCCGTCTCTTTCCAGTGTCTTCTTCCGTTCATCGAGTGCCGCATATTCATTGCCGCGCCTCAATGTCACGACCGGACTGGTGAAAGTGCTCGTACGGAACAATATCGTGATGCGCGACGAGGACGGCCTGGTGGCTCATCGCGTCAGCCAGAACGGGCTGTTGCGTGGACGCCAGGAGCCAGAGCACTGCTCCATGGACGGTCATATGACCACCCATAATGAATGATTAGCTGGCTGGCCGCTCCTTGCTGTGTAATTCTAGGTGATGGCTTTGGAATGAGCTCCAGACAATCGGTGTAATGTTTCTTTCAAAAACGCTCTTCACACAACTTGTGGTCTAGGATAATCAAGTAACTTATGCGGACGCTTACACTCCGCCGAGCTGTGTGAATTAGCACACCCATGGATTAGGTAAAAAGTTGGTATATCACATTGCTGAGTGCATCAGTAGACAGGAGCTCAGGAATTAGGGGTGGGAGGGGGACAGAGCAGGGGCTAGGACGTCTTAACCCATATTTTAAGAATATGTAGCATTGCTGCTATTAACGTTGACGGTACATAGATGACCAAGGCCTGCCCGGCCTCCTGGGAACAACTCTGTACTACATTCCAGAAGATATCATCCTTGTCGTTTGACAGAACGCGTTGCACTGTAGCCGCACGGTGCGAATGGGCTTGGCTCAGTTATCACCGCTGGCTGCGTGGGTGTGTGGATGCACAGTTCGGGCTCTGTAGCCTTTTTTGCTACCACTGGCCTATTGCGGTAGTGTTAGTCTGTGACACTCTGACATTGTTATCAGGTCTAGTGATGACCAGGCCCAGTGCCTGATTGGATGGCTGTGAATGCTGGGAAACGTAGCATTGCAGGATCAGCTTTATATGCTATTTAAACGCATGATGCGTACTTTTGCCTGTAATAATACCCATATTTGAGCATCTTTTATGTTTCCTAGCGTGCACGTAACCGTCACATCAGCTGGATACAGTAGTGTTCTGCAACCACCACTAGTTTTTAACCACGATTTTTTCATTTTAGAATAAAAGGGCGCGGTCCATTTAGTGTGTAAGTGCAGCGGCAAGTGTTTCTGTGCATGCAAACAGTTTCTGCAGCAATTGCAAAATCTGCATCGAGCGCTGTTTGAGTGTTCGTTCGAGTAACTTACAAACTATACGTGCGTTTTCTTTTTAATTTACACCATCGTGTTCGCCATGCGATTACGCTCGAATTACCAATAATAACAGATTAATGCACTGCTGGAAACATACAGTATTCTTGGTGCGCGCAAACTTCTATGGTTTTGTTTCTGAGACTTCAAATTGAAAATTTTCCAAAGGCGAATTTTTCATTTCAGAATGGAAGGGCATGGTCCATTTAGTGTGCATATGCACTGGCATGTGTTTCTGTGCTGGCAAACAGGTTCTGCAGCAATTGCAAAATCTGCATCGAGCACTGTTTTAGTGTTCGTTCAAATATCTTAGAAACTGTACATGTGTTTTTTTTTAAGTTACACCATCTTGTTCGCCGTGCGATTACGCGTCAAATGACCTATAATAAAACAATAATGCACGGCTGGAAACATACAGTATTCTTGATGCGCGCAAATATCCATTATTTTGTTTCTGAGACGAAAAATTGAAATTTTTCCAAACGCGATTTTTTCATTTGAGAATGAAAGGGCATGGTCCATTTAGTGTGTAAATGCAGCGGCAAGTTTTTCTGTGCATGGAAACAGGTTCTGCATCAATAGAGAAATCTGCATCCAGCTCTGTTTGAGAGTGTTCGTTCGAATAACTTAGAAACTATACATGCGTTAATTTTTTAAGTTACACCATCGTGTTTGCTGTGCGATTACGCGTCGAATGACCTATAATAAAACATTAATGCACTACTGGAAACGCACAGTATTCTTGATGCGCGGAAATTTCCATGGTTTTGCTTCTCAGACCAAAAAATTGAAAATTTTCCTAACGCGATTTGTTATGTTAGGATCAAAGGGCATTGTCCATTTAGTGTGTAAATGCAGGCCAAATTGCACTGTCGCGATCCGGGAAGCAGGTGGTATTCTGCTGGATACCAAGCCACGTTGGCATATCGGGTAAAGATGTAGCTGATGCCGCAGCAAGGCGTGCCACATACGCGTCTGGCATTCTTACTATGACAGTCCCCGCTAACGACCTATATGCAGTGGTATCTGCCTTCATGTTGAAGCAGTGGGAAGCGAATTGGGATGTGCATGCTGCCAATAAACAGAGAGATAATGCCTCGGTTGGGACCATGGGCGTCCAGCTGTCATAAGGTGAGGCGGGAGGAAGTTACGCTATGCCGCCGAAAAATAGGACACATACGCAACTCACCGATACCTGTTATGCGGGGAAAACCAACCACGGTGTCCTCGCTGCGGGGATCGTTACACCGTACGACATGTTTTGATGGATTGTGCCCACCTCATTTCGTAACGTATGCGCCAATTCGGATCTGCGTCCTCGCGTCAAACACTCGTATGTTGGGAGACGGCACCAACTCAGTGCATGACTCACATTTTTAGTTATCTTGAAGACATACGATTCCATGCCATATATCAAACGTAAACTTATCTCCCGCTTCTTCGGGCAGCTGTTAGATAAAAAGTAGGTTATGGCGCGCCATGTGACCAACGTAGTCGGTGCGCCCGAAAACCCAAATCATCATCGCATGACGGACTTTTGATGGGACACGTAGTTGCTTGCAATGCGCACTGTTTTGGCATGGATCAGATGAAGAACAACGTACATTGAAACGCATTCTATATCATCGATCACTTCATTTAGGAACAAGTCAAGTCTTCACGAAAAACAGAAAATACTGGCTCTGTGACTCGCCATGTAACTGTTGGTCGCAACGGACATAGTTGGCTTAAATGTAACTTTGGAAGAGCTATTGTGCATTGAGCTTCATTGTATTTCAACAGCTATGCATAATGCGTTGCATTGAGGTCAGGAAGTCCACTCGAAATCCCAGTGAGTCATATGAATACGACAGTGCAAATGCTCATTGCATTTGCTTTCAAACTCGGCAAGTTTTCAATGCATCATTTGGAACACGATCGTTGTAATATTCTGCCGTTGATGTGAGCAGGCAAGGAATTGATTTTCTGATTACCGGTCTATAACCTCACTGATTCAGTACACATTTCAAGCATACAGGCTTGATTGTTTGAGACCGCATTTCACGGGGAAAAGTCAACTGCTATGTCTACGCTGTGTGCAAGCTTATGTTTTGTCTGGACTTCCATTTCACTATTTGAGGAATTTAACCGACGAGCATATCACGGGGTGCGTCCAAAACGCTGAATGCATGCACGACATACGTTTTACGGGTTGTTCGCCGTGTGGCTGATACAGAAGACCTCCCAAGCCAACGTCTCGGTTTTACTTGAATTTTGGAGATGGTTTCAACGCATCAGTCAACCAGAGCCAAGGAGCTGCTCCCGACAGCTCTTATTTGTGAATTTTGCGAGTACATAGGCTTCGTGGTTTGTTAAATACGGCAGGGCAGCCTGAACAAGAGGAGGTGTCTCCAAGGGTGTTTTAATTCAGATAATAAATGACGGTTAAATGATGCGTGACATTCAGTGGTAGTTAAAAATTCAGCGCCCAGCACTGTATGTACGACGCAGTGCAATCGGAAAAACGTCGTTGAGCTTTCACGTGAATGCGTTTTCTGGGCAGCAATAGGGGACGGCCGAAATCAATAGCGTTATCCTGAATATGCCATCTTGAAAAGCGGTGGCAGACCAGGGTTTCTCCGCACCTTGTCTTGCCATGTGTGCAAACCGCTTGCCTCGTGCGCCTGTGATAATTAAGGGACAGGGCCAATGGGTCCTAAACAATGATTGCGTGAGAGCTGCGGAAGAAAGTGACGATTCTGGGAAAATCATTTAGATTCTTCTATCTAGAACAAAGGATAGCCCTTGGTTAAAATGGATCGAGAATCCCCCGGAGGGTTTTCCGGAATGATTTCCGAACGGCGCGATGCGGCCACGCCACATTTTGCGTAGGTATAGACCATTGAATGGCGGATCGTTTAATGTCAGAAATTATTATTTACCTTGTAAGGTTGCTGACCTACGACAGATCAAAGCCACGACATGGATTCAGCGAGGACAGTTTCTAGGAAATCGTTCAATCTGATTGAGCAACGGAGTGCTGAACGAAGTTATCTGTGATGGTTTCTTAGGGAAACACAACACTTAGGTTAAAGGCAAGTCAGATTAAAGTCAAAACCAGTACGTTCTTTACTCAGAGTACCAGTGACCTCTTGCTTAGAAAAGGTATCTAGGTGCGCGGTGGTTGCATGAGAAGAACCAGGGACTTTTTGGACACCAGTCTGGAGTTTGACCTTGTTCGGTCTAATCTGACCCAAGGATCATGATCCAGGAACATAAAATTTTGACTCAAGTGGGTTTACGCGTAGGCCAGCACACCCCGTGCATTTGGTGTCTCTAACTCTCTTAGTTTCTGAGATCTCAGGGGGTCAAATTGACGCCCACCCGAGCGAAGGTTATCCAGCCGGCCACCAGGGAGTGTGTTGATAAATGAGAACTGTTCGGGTCAGGGGTAACACAGGTGGAAGCGCACGTGGACCTGGATAGGAAATGCTCCTATAGAGAAGTAAACGTACCGAGCAAGTTGTGATACGCAGATCACTAGCAATAACGCATCAATACAAATGCAACCATTACTAGGCCAATATCAAAGAGAAAAACATATAAGAATGACGTGAAGAAAGGAAAGCGATGCCACTTGGAAATACGGCTGTGCTCAGCAAACGTTGCCAGCCATGCG
>NW_023596576.1:20179558-20357670 GCF_011947565.3 Pollicipes pollicipes | reverse complement strand
AACGCCCTCGTGACATTAATCGCTGCTGCTGACTAAGGTGATTGACTAGAGCGGATGCTGGTGTATTTCACATCGAAACTATCAGTAGCCCAGCTGTGTTCAGAACGCACTCATGATTAATACAGCAGCTGGTTGTTAGTTAAGGCCGAACTGTAGCCCTAAATGTGTCTTTAACGACTAGTTTTAGGTTGAGTAAGAGTAAATTATGTAAAAATTGCTTCATCTAACTCAAGTTGGATTTTTTAGATTAGGTTACATAGCCGGCTTAGGACTGGCTCACAGGTCCTGGGATGATTCAGCAAAACGACTCAAAGCCGTTCTAATTTTGTTTTTAATCGACTCTGTTCAGGCTCATTGCGCATTGAATCACTTGACTCATGGCTCACACAATTTTCGAATCAAGGTCTGATTCAATAGAATTGAAGAGAGAGAAGAGAGAGAGAGAGATTGGAGGATGAGAGACGAGAGGATGGAGAGAGAGACGATTGACGAGATGAGAGACGAGAGATGAGAGAGAGGAGTGAGAGAGAGAGGGAGAGAGAGAGAGGAGAGAGAGAGAGAGAGGGAGAGAGGGAGAGAGAGAGATAGGAGAGAGAGAGAGAGGAGAGGAGAGGAGAGAGAGGAAAGATACATTATATATATATTATAATATATATATATAATATATATAATATATAAGATATATATATATATATATATATACATGTATGACCTGGTTCCTAACAGATACTTGTAATCTATAGCCCAGGAGTATATCTGACACCTCATTCCAATATTTATATATATGTATATATATATATATAAATAAATAATACCTGTATATGAGTATATGCATGTGTATACTACCTGCATGTTTTATTAAAAATAACTGCTGACTCAGCACTGACGAGCATTTTGATACATCGTTCTAGTTTGCGGGCTTTTGACTTGACATCATGACTTAGATTAAAGATGGGTCGCACAAAATTACTAATATGTTTGTCGTTCTTTACATTCTGACGTTTCGAGATCCTATCTCCTCGTCGGAGGAGACTAAAAGGTACAATAAATAGGTTTTGGGTTGTAAAGGACAAAAATTGTCCATCAAAATTGGAGACCATCTTTTGGTACGGAGATCACAAATGACGCATGACTAATTGAAGTAACACAGAATTATATGTTCACTTAAATGCATATAAGATACACTCATAACGGGAGCACTACGTTATAATGGAAACACTGCGAACCATCTTTAATCTAAGCGATGACGCCAAGTCAAAAGCCCGGAAACTAGAGCAATGTGCCAGAAAGCTCGTCAATGCTGGGTCAGCAGTTATTTTTTATCGAACATATATAAGAGATATAAATGTGCCAAAATATTCCATATATATATATATATATATAATATATATGTAAAGGCAACTTTATGGTTTGAATCTACCGAATGCAGTGCAGCAAACCACATCTTTTTTTCTTTCCTTTTTTCTACGCCGTTACCCAAGAACAGGTAACCAGGAGTGCCCCACCCTCAATTCCAGCGACGCAGTAAACCGTACGCTAACACCAGAAAACATAATCAAGTCGCGGCACTCCCAGCCAGGAAGATGAAACAAACGTAAAAAAGCAGGGTGAATAGATGGTGCAGATCCGAAGGAATTGCGTATGTGATAGGTAGGGAAAATCATAGATGGGAAGGCCCAAAGTAGTCATTAGCCAAAGTCAGCTAATGACAGCCCGCTATAACCGCCCAATAAGCTACAACCGCTCAATTCACCGTTTTAGTAAGGGCTTTACAGTCATACAAGTCGGAGGGGGCAATTACCTGGTCATTTTTGTGCTGGGTTTTGAGCTGGATGTCCAGGGAGTCCACCCAACTAAGCAGAGCTTGTTGCTGGGAGAACTCCCGGAGCCAGCGCCGTGAATTTGGGTCTATGTGCATGATTTTATATCAGAAATAGATTATGAAACATGAAGGAGGCCAAATATGAAATGCGTTGGATATGTACGGCACAAAGGATTGCAATGTCTTCAAATATGTTGGTTACGTTTATGTATTCACGAAATGCTTGCGGAAAATGCACTCTCCTGAAAATGCATCTCTCCTGAAAATGCATCTCTCCTGAAAATGCATCTCTCCTGTGACCTGTTACCACAACCAGGTCTCTCAAGTTTCAGTTAAAAAGCTGACATATACTAGATAGCACTCACGACCCAGACCCATTTCTTATATACCATTCAAGGTGGAGAAGACTGCGCTTAGCCTGGCAGTTGGCATCGCCCACTGGCGAAGTGTCAGCCAAATGCATTCACATGTAGGTAATCAAATTCCCACTAGCCAGTACTAGCCAAGCCGTGGGGGATCGCACGTCAGCAATCAACATCAGATTGCGATTCTTCAAATAGCGATAAGCTACAGTGAGTTAGAAACAATATGACTGCAACCTCCTAACCTAAACGTAACAAGTATTATTTATTACAATTGCGTTTCTTACCAACAAGCCCAGGAAAAATATACTTAATTCGACCCACGTCCTGCAGTCAGCAAGGAACGGGAACTGAACAGAACTGAAACTGTGAACAACTGAACTAGATGGGCTAACGTAAGCGCCGATTGTGGTTTCCACAATGGTGTCCACCACGATGCCTTAGACGGAGTAAAGTAGAGGACGTCACACTAGTCCATCGTAGAATGACGGCAGGCACTCTATGATGGATTTGGAGTCAGAACAGGCTTTCCGCATTGTATAGAGCTTGGAATGTTGTGCGCAATTTACGCCGCACTCCAAAGGCTTACTTGGGTTGGAGCCTAAATTCTTATGAGTTGCGTGATGAATGGAAATAGTTCTTGATGATATATCTGGGAGGTCATGTGCGATGAGCGATGCGAATGTGAGGCAAGACGATCTCGTTATTTATTTCAGATACCCTCAGCAAAAAGATGCTTACAGCAGTTTAAGTAGTACGTGAATAAGGTGTCAGGTATGAATTAGTCATTGTCGTGACAATTCACGATGAAAAATATGATCATTCATTTGATTTTATAGGAAGAAGACAACCTTTCATTGACGCTAGCGTAGGATATAGGAATGCAGAATGTCTGTACCACTTGATATTTTCAGGTTCCTAAATGAAATTTGGCAAACTTCAGTTCAGAACCAACAATATTGTCTTTGCTAGTTGGAAACCACAATAGCACAATCTTGTGCTGCTGAAAAGACCTCATAATTTATAGTACATGCTATTCCTTTTAACTTTCTGAAATGGTCTATTGATTTGGCTGGGATGTTGCCGATGTTTCTCATGCTACCATTGTCATTTTAAGTCAAATAACTCACTGACGCAACTTTTGTTAGAAATAATCGTACGCATGATTCAGCCCATGAATTCTAGAAGGATGGATTCAGCTCCTGAATTAATGCCACCATTTTTCCCTAGTGAGCCGATCTCGCCACCACAACCCATCTCAAAACAATTGATTCATGAATCGATTTAGATTCAGCTCGGGCCCGAACACACGTCTCCATGCCGCTGCACTGACATTCAGTAGCTAAACCACGTTGATCCAACTAAGAATAATATTTTTTACGCGAAATGAGAGAATTTTTACACTTTTTTCTTAAATCCATGTCTCTACTTCAATCAGATTACAGGGCAATGTCATGCCTGGCAATCAGCGCTTTGGATCCGTCCAGGGTGTCGGATGCTTCATTAGTGTCTACATCGGTGCTGTGTGCAGCAAGGCGGGCTTTCACGATCATTGAGTTCAACGCTCATTCATCGTGGACCATTTTACGAATGTAAGGTATGCATGCACTACATACCTATCAAAAGAGGCGTGACCAGGCCATAGGAGTTTTTTGTCGCGTCTGCTTCAGACATGCCAGCGATTTTTCAAGTTTCAAAAAACTAGGGTGGGAAGAAACTTGGCATCACAACCGACCATGAAATAGTGATCCTGTTTATAGCCAGTCAGCGCAGTTTTATCACCATATACTATGTCAATCTCTGGAAAACATTTGTAGCCAAAAACCGTTCCTAAAAGTTGTGACGCAAGAAGATAAGCGACTGGCATATTTTTGCAAGCTTTAAAATTTTTTCGCACCGTTGTACTTCGTGAAACGGTTAATACAGAAAAATCCTGAAAATAATGATTGATTAAGTTCCAAATGCCATAGCTGCGTGCTTGAAAGATGAACATCACACCAGCGCTGGCGCACTATATATAGGTAGTAATGCAGTTTTTGGCTTTTTTAATTAGAGTTGTTCACTTAAGATTAAACACATTGTATAGGTTGCTATTGGAAAGCAGACTTGCTAAGAAAGGCCTGTGTTATGGTGTTTTACAAACGGTTCCCGCTTGGTTTACTGCCCGAAGAGGCGACGCTGTTGGTGCTGGAAGTCCTGCTACTCGTAACGCACCTCGTAACGCTACTGTCACGCTGCTGCTCGTAACCGCAACTCGTAACGCTACTGCTACGCTGCTACTCGTAACGCAAGGTTCACTCCTTGTCTCAGCAATATGGAAGCGTTCTCGGTTGGCATTTCTATTCTAAGCCGTAACATTGTGAATCAGTCAGGCACATTCCCTTGAAAACGAGCTGTTCCTTGCGATTAGGACATCGAATGGATACTATTTAGCTGTTCTGGCCTACTTCACTTTGCGAAGAACCTACGCCCGGTAATGGTTGGTATGGCATCGCCTCCAGCCATATAACTTTGATTTGCATGTCAGCGATTCACAGCGTGAATGAATTACTGTTTTGCTGCTGTTTGATTCATCTGCATCAGTTAGATGTCCGCTGTGCATGGGCGACGTTGTCTTCCACCATTGCTCGAGCTTTTGCGGCATGCCATCGACGACTTGCGACTTGTGGTATATGCTATCGAAAAAGTGTTGTACCTGCTCAATGTCAAAAGACGTACCATTCTTGCGCGCGATGCGACCGCCATGAGTAGCAGACGGGCGTGAATTTTTGTCGTGGACTGTCACGAAGCTCGTGTGCGTAAATTTTACAAAATTCTTACAAATTAACAAACTTGTAGCCATCGTATGCGCAAATTCTACCGCCAATTCACACAGTCGTCTGTGCCGTACGTCTGGCTAAAAACTGCAAACGGACACACAAGCAGACACACATTGACGTGCATCATAAAATCGTAGGCAGCTAGCAGCTCTAAAGAAAATCCTCGCCACGTGAAAGGAAACGGCCTGCCGTAATATTTCGGTACTTCCGTATTGCTTTTATCATCTATCGTTGCAACAAATATAGCAAGTGGGTCCGCAGACTACACTGCCAACGAAGCCACCACTGAGGCTCGTCACAAAAACCTTCTTCAAAGAACGTGGCTCCCTCGCATATCGCCTGCGAGGGAGTCCATATAAATCATGCATGGTAAGAGGATAAAAAAGCTTGCAAGAAAACAGTTTTAGCTCAAGCATGACGATAAATTATGGCTGAACAAAAACAGGATTTCATCTCCTGCCATGTGCGGTGTTCTGCATAGAGATTCCTGCACGGGAATAAAGGCAGTGATAGGTAGAGGTTAACAGCAACCCGATCCCTTCCGTGGCGCCAAGGCCTTCTGAAACTGTCGCGAGTTACATCACACTGACCTGATTTTAGCCCGATTGGCCTGAGGATACCAGTTGTCTTTAAATAAACCAATAGCATTAAGGTATGCATGCACGAAAGCAATTTCATGCAAAAGAATGAAATTAGCTTACAATTAAAGAGAAATAGCTTTTCATCTTCATCTGTCATGGACGAGGTTTTGCATAAAGATGTTATCCATGAAAAACATGAGTGAAGGCAGGGCCATTTTATTAAAGGTAAACGTCAACAGCATCCCGCACCTTCCGCAGTGGCAAGGATCTCTGAACAGTCACAAGCCACATCACACTGACTGATTTTAGCCTGGTTGATCTGGAGTATTAGTTGTCACAGATGTCAAGAACATCCCGAACCCTCCGCGGTGGCAAGGCTTCCTGAAACTGTCACGAGCTACATCACACTGACCTGATTTCAGCCATGATTGGCCTGGGAATATCAGTTGTCATGGAAATCAAACTGCTGCAGACAAACAAGATTAGTCGCTGGTCAATATTTTGTGTCGTGGAATGATGGCCTGCCGCAGCAGACCGGTGCGCAAAAAACATTCCTTTCCCAAAGCGATATTCCTATGAAAACATCACTCTCACCTGTGATACTGCATAATTCGTACCACCTAGCAGATGCATTTGGCTAAAACACGACCACAGACAAGGCTGTGTTTGAAAACCAAACCCAAACCAGCCCGCATTTACCGAAGTGAGGAGTTTCGTACTCGTTCGAAACTCGCGATGTGCTTAACAAATCAGCTATATTCTTTGCATGTGCCCATATACACGCGTCCATGGCAGCTGCAGCATGAGTTGTGTTTTGAAAGGCTGAAAAATTGATAATGATTAGACATGACAAACACGCATGTGATTTATGGCCATGCCATTGCTACAATGCGTGGTAAATATTAACGTGGTGCATTGTAAATTTTAGCTGTTATAGCACACGCAACTAAGCATTATAGTCGTCAGTCAGAAGTGAATCGGCAAAAAACTTGCGAGTGGCTTGCAAAAGTGACTTACGGGTTTCGGAAAAGAAATTTTCCAGTGGAAGTTGGGCTCCGGCTCGCGAAGAACGTAGGCATATTGTCGGCCTTCACCGCGCAGAATTAGGCGGAAGGCAAACTACTCAGACGATACCAAAGAGTGGCAATACATTGGCAGCTATGCAGCGCGCATGCGCCAACCGTTCTGCAAGATGCTGTACGATGCGCGGTGTACAGCGCAGGGCGGGTTGTGTGCATCCGGACCGTGCAATCGCGACTCACATGACCAGCCAATGCATTTCAACACGTCTACGCTCTATAGTATACCCAGTAGACAACATTGAAGACCGCAAACAAGAAGGCGTAACAGCGAACGGACCACTTTCAATGCCTCTGGCCAGTCTCTGGCTGTCCCAGGAGCAGGGGTTTGACGCTTTGGCCCAGCGGCTGACCTGGATTTGCTTGATGCCGGTCGCGCTGGCACGGCAGGGTGTAGACGGAGCTACGGAACTCTCCTTCGTCTCTGCCGTCTGGTCCGGCCCAGTCTGCGGTCGAGGCACGACCCAGGCCGCATTAGTAGCACACTGAAAAACGCTGAATGAAAAATCATGGATGATATGGTAAATGATAACAAACACAATCTCAATTGTGTTGTCGAAGGATTCTTGTGTTCTTGGGCGCCGCAAAACCTGTAGTACATGGCTTATTTGTTTGATTGTAGGCTTTTTTGGTCGGCTCGTCCAGAGTCCAGCCGAAATCAGTTTAAATCATAGGTTTGGAAAATGATGAACGGGAGGCATATTACATGACTTAACACCGTCTCAGTCCTAATGACGACGCGGCTTATAGCTTTCAAACCTTGACTATCCCATCTCGCAGCCTTGATATTGCCTGCTCACGCCGTGAAATGGACTGAAAAAGGTGGACTTTGATTTGATACATCACAGGACTGGACAACAAATGCATTCAGTTCTATGGAAGACAACCTGCGCTCTTAGCCCATGTAGCAGAGAGCTACGAAACGTACTCTTCTGCCAATGTGGCGACAGGTAGCTCAAAAAATAGGTTTGGAAATTTTTTACAAGCGGATTATTAAAATGTTTTAAATATTTAATCAAAACCCTACAACGGATGCATTCATGAAATAAAAGCTAACGCCAGGCAGTGCTTGTTGTGTGGGGCCCGTTCTGTGCCACCCGATCGTGCGATTTCAGGTCAACGGCAGAACTTGGTGGTGAATGTGTAACGTGTCACAGTGCTCAGCACATGCCCTGTTCGCTGACCTCACGCCACTTGCGGTACGACCGCTTACACTGTCCGTAAGCCATCCCAGTCTGGGGAAAATAGCGAGCGCCTAAGAGACTCGAACCCATTCAGCTACGAGTAAGTGGATCTGAAGCCAATCAACAGGGCTATCGGGACAAACATTTTGAGATATAATTGGAGATACTTCATGCTACAAGCTTCTTGAGACTGATTGTCGCAAATTTTTTTCCATAGAAACACCATAGCCGATATCGCTATGACTGCGGCACACAGTATCATCACATTTCCAAAACAAAATGTCTGCCTGTTTGTCCTACCAGAGCAGTACTTTTGTGTCGCACCATTTTCAAAACAAGTCAGACACGTCTTATGATGTCGTCGTTGCAACGAAACGAAAAAATGCGTTGCATGCAAGTACATTCGTCTTTCCAGCAGTATGAATTAGAGCCGATGTTCCCGGTACAAAGTCCATTTTACGCTAAATTATACCTTAACATGTAGAAATATACTCCAAGGGGCAATTGAACACGGGTAGGTTTGGAGGATGCGACCGGTTTTTATCCGCAGAATGACTTAACATTGCTGACCGCTATCCGTACCAATAGATAGAATATCCGCAAACATTGGATTCGACAGCAACAGCGGTGAAAATCTCTGTGACTCAGCTGCGACGTTCATTCATGAACATGGTGTAAACAATTCAAGCAGCAGGTCGGCATTGACTATCAATAGCTGTCGACGTGATCCTCACGTTGCGATACATAAATGGCATACGATTTATGGAGCTATGGACATAACGTTCAGACAGGCCTCCATGCTCGTCGCTGGCGGGTTGTCTGTGTGCCTGCTGTGGGTCTTCTGTGCATGTCTTTCATTGCGTCGGCAAAAATAAATTGCAGTTTTGTCCTCTGTTGGCCCATGGATCAGGGCGTTCGTGATCCACATGTTCCACGCTTGCTTGCTTACGGTGAAACTACCACGCCGTCTGGAATGGCGTGCCTTTTGTTCCCATCGGGGTTCGGAAAGATGTTGATCTTGTGGGCGGGCAAAAAATGAATATGTTGACCTTTCCTCGTCCCTGGGTCACTTAATATAAATCACACATATTCGATGCCTGTTAACCTCCAAAAAACCGACCACAGCTCGTTGGTCACCATACTTTGGTGATGACCTGTGCAACTAAAGTTTGTTATCTGCTCGAACCTGATGATCACGGCGTATTCAACGGTGCAGCAGAAGCAGAACATCATGCAGCCGATCATCCATACATCCATGGCCTTGATGTAGCTGACCCGTGGGCCCGACTCCCTGAAAACAAACGGTGAAATAGGAGCCATGTGAACTTCCGCCGACTTGGCTCCGTTTCGTCAAGGAACGTGATTGTTATCAGTGCAATTAGTTCTGGCGTTCAAGTGTCGAATAAATCCGGATTCACCGTCATGTCACATTCACAGGCGCGAAAAAAGTGATACTATACAGGGTATTTGCAAACACTGCGCACAACGAAGAGCAATACGATTATCCAAACATTTGTTGCAAACGTTAGTCATAAAAAAGTCATGACACACCAGCATCGCAACATTATTTGTTTCACAAATCCCTGCAACGTGGCTTCTTTGCTGCCCACTCTCATACAGTGTGTCTTTTTCGGTTTGATTGGCGCGTATGATGAGGTAATCTGGGCACACTGCTTTCTAAAATCTATGTTGTTGGACTTTTTCGCGGTAATCGTGCAATTCCTGAAATATGTCTTCCAGACACATCCTTTATTCAGATTCGGCTTGTTTTCCCTCCGCTCTCCACACCAAACCACATGCCATGCGTCAAGGGCAGCATCATAGCTTTCACAGTATTCCTCAGCATGAACAATCAGATAGTTCTACGACCATTTCCATCATCTTTTCCCATTACACGTTATACTCAATTTTTACGCACGATGTAGCCCTACAGTGCACATACCCTCCATGGTCCGAGCTACCAAGGTGTCCGGGAGGATCTTAACGAAGCTGCTGCCTGAAGTCAGCAGTGGGACCTACCTGTGTCTGCCCGGGCCCTCCCCCCCCCCCCCCCCCCCCCGATGTCCCATATCCTTTCTAATGTCTCAAGCGAAGAAATCGCCCTATGCCTCGCTTTCATATACCACTCAATCAACGGCGAAGAAAGCATAAAGCACAGTTTTTAGGCTTGCCTTGGCACAACCCTTGATGATCGCGTTTGGTTTTCACACCCACACCCCTCACATTAAGGACAATGACCATAACAATTACACCACAAGTTTTGCACAGTCCGTCACCTGTCTCGAGAAGGCGATTCGACCCACCCTTTTCGCACGCACTCTTGTTTTTCACTGATGATCCAAATCTGAGGAAGTCGTAGATGTGATCCTCTGGGGCGAAGTCCAAGAAACTGTTTCAGCTTTACCCACCTGCTTAGGTTTTTTTCTGCTGAACATTCAGCTTTTCTACAAGTCTGATGCCACATTAAAGCACCGTAAATCTAGTCTTCAGTCATCTTCCCAGATTCAAAATCTCCTTTTCTTTTCATCCGAAGCCACTCATCCGTGACTCATAACATTTTATTCCATATTCAACACACATTTTACTCCTTTCAGTCTACATTTAAGGAATTTCTTTCTATGCGTTCGAAGACAATCGGACGATGATGAAAACCTCAGGGCAGACGCTGCTTGCGAAGGCAGGCCACTCAATCTCCCAGACTACGTGTATAGCTATGTGTCCTGATAAAGCACGCTGCAGGATGGCCGAAACTATTTATATTCACGCCCAGACTAAGTGGATCTTGATCCCAGGAACGGCATGCACACCGCATCAAGCACTTCTTGAGGAAGCGATTGAGCAACATGGGCAAACACCGGTCCAAAGAGTTCGCCCGCCTCCGAATGGGGCACGCCCCGCGCGACCAGCGATCACGTTTTAAGTTCGATCACGACCAGCGATCACGTTTTAAGTTCGATCACGACCAGCGATCACGTTTTAAGTTCGACCACGATCAGCGATCACACCTCTACTTTCGTGTTTTGTGTCGACCTTCTCCGACGCTCCAGGTGGGGCTTTAGTCCCAATCGCAGGACATTCGTCACCCAATGAATGTATGATGATATAATCACCAAATCATTATGTTTACATCCCATCACTAGCTCCATCCCACAACCGACTGCCCAACTGGTAGAAGCTGAACAAAACCACACGCACGCTCGTACGCACGCACGCTCGCAACGTACGTACGTAAGCACAGCCTACGTTCTGAGCTCTATCGCTCATGCGTCGTCGACTGCTGGAAGGGTGCCCACTTCCACATGGCGATATTGTAGCCTAAAACTGAGGTTTAAGAGAGCGTATGGGTCGACGGCAGCGGCAGTTATCCGGCGCTGGACAAGTGGAGTATCAAGGCTCAACTTGTTCTGGAGACATCAGACCGGACGACTGGAAGCCGAGACAGAGAGGTGGTGCTTAGGGCCCCGACAGCGCGACAAGTAGTCGGCCAGTTCGTGCCGCACGTGGTCCTGTACCTCTCGGCGGCGAACATGGTGGTGACGGCGAGCAGAGTGGTGATACAGAGTGCCATGCGGCCAGGCACTGCTGACGCCGGCACCAGGAACGACACGCCGGCCACAGCCACGAGCAGCGCCGACGGCAGGTACGCCTGCAGCAGGTAGAACTGCACCTTGCGCTGCAGATTAAGCCGGAATCCGACCGCCGAGTACGTGCCTGCAGCAAGGTCGGACACGGGACGATCAATGCCCCATGTTCGGGAGCAACAACACGACGCTGAGCATGCGTGGCGAGAGGGTGAGTCATGTGTGACCTTCCTTGCATCGATGACTTTCCTTTTTGTTGTCTTGTCACGCGTAGATGTGATGTGCTTAAAGTGAAGGAACAGAACCCCAGGCTCACATTTTCAACCCCAACGCATCCAATATGCATCGTGTTATCATGGGTTATGGTCCTGGGTATTAGCGGGAAGCGTTCGCCTGGCTATGCCGCTCACCATTGCCAAGTATTTTGACAGTTTGATTACGACTTGGCCGGCGTGGGAAGTGACCCGGAGCGTCCTCTCATGTGGGTCAGACGGTGGGTCCCATAAGCAGAGTGTCATATCAATACGCCAACGGATGTACCTAGGGGCTGGTGTAATAACCAGACGATCTCTCAGTTTTCCAAATTGTTTAGTTCCCACCTTTACGACAAAAAAATGTCCTCATAATTTTGATATCGAGCCACACAAGGATGCCATGAGACCCAGGAGTGTCACCAGAGTCAAGATAAAGAACCTGAAGAAGTTCTTCCAGTGAAAAAGTCGCCCCCTCCCAAAAAGTCGGCAGATTTGGCCAGCTTCATTTCGAGGAGGTCTTTTTTTCAATTTTTTTGAATTTGTTTTCCATCTAGCTATGCCGGCAGGCGTATTCATTGAGGGAGCTCTGGACTGAACACAAGGGAACCGTTACCTGCCCCGATAGGAGGCTTGTGAGTAGATCAGTGTGGGGCTCACTTTTTTTCTCCGGTCGGGAAATGAAGGGTCTTTCCGTCTCATCTAGGGTACTTAACGGCTGCCATGCTGGCGACACGGAGGCCGGCCGAGGCCACCTGCTTGATCCGGTGGCCGTGTCCCCCTGGTTCATTCGGTGTCCCTCAGAGGGATGCATCATACATTGGATCGCTTTCCTCTTTGGCCTATGACGCTCTCTGACTGAAACGGTTGGCCCGGATCAACGCACGGACCTCGCCGATGCCAAAGGGTCCTTTGGCGGCACGGAGGGTCGAATAATTGCACAGGGGCCGCAATTATACTTATCAAGGTCGTGGTCGATACGAGGCGTACGGCTCGTTCTTCACTGCCCCCGCCACCTGACACCGGGCTCATGCAGTATCTCATTTGGGATCCCTTGAGTGTCATTTGTCACATCTCCATTCACTGGCAGAGCACACTGACCGCCGCAAGACGTCCTGTGGCAATGGGTGCCATGTCCCAGCCCTTTCCCCAAAATAAGTTCTGGTCGACCCGAGACCCCTTGCCCGATGCAGAGTTCCGTGCTAGGACCCGTAGGTTCCTGAATGACTCGGGCCTCCCATCATCTTAGCAGCTCCTAGCACAGGGGACACCGGCCTGACTGTTCGGTATCGATGACCTCCGATAAACATGGGAACCATTGCTGCCCTAGATGTTCCCGGTTAAAGGACGAGGCTCTCTGATTGGTGTTTGATGCAGGTCGGGTCCTTTAACACGACTTTCGGCCATTGGAAGGTCATGGGCCAGCGCGCCGGGTTCCTTAATACGGCCTCCGACCGGCCCTTCCGTTTCTTTAATCGGCCCTTAATTGGTGGTGCCGAGGACACTTGGGATACCTCCCGGACCTAAGGGACAGGTGCACCCCGTGCCCCACCTTCTCCCCTGATGGTATATCTAGGCAAAATCAAGCTCCTGGCTAAATGAAATCAATGCCTTTCAACAGTCAGCTTCAGTGCAATAATTTTCAGTCTATGGGCTTGCTGCGCTCACCACACACACGGCGCGTACTTACTCAGCGAGCGTCAAAAGCCGATGGCCGAGGGCGCCGAGCCACGGCCTTACAGCGGACTTCGCGCCGCGGTAGTCTGCGCTTGGCGTCGCATGTGACGTTACCTTCCATGCCGATAAACATGTTTATTGCGGCGTGGTGATGAGTTATTGCATGATTGCAATGATGATTAAAGTGGCGATGATTTAGTGTAGCATTTTCTTTCATAAGCAGAGGGAGCGGATCGAGGTGCATTTACGCGGTCTATGTGTATTCGACGCATGGAACAGAACAGGGCACCGCCGATTCTAATGATCGATCCAGCCAGAGTGGCAAGCAACATAGCCTTGTTTGCGCCACGGCCATGGGCCTTTGTGTCCATGTGTCCTCGGAAACCACCGCTGCTTGTTGGCATAGCGAATTGGCCACCTGAGCCTGGCGAGCAGTGCGGTGGTTGGTGACCGCAGAATCGGGTACGGAAACTGGCCAACACTATGGGCATTCATGGCCCCGAAACGGAAATGAGTTTCTGTATAACTTTACGCGTGGTCAGGTCCATATCTGTAAACACCTAGCTGTTCTGGAAACGCCCACTTAGTGCACATGGTGTCATGCAAACTTCGCAGCCCACATTGTTTATTTAATTGTCATTAGGCGTTTCCACGATATGTTAATGTGCTGAGAAGCTCTGAACAAGTTCTTAAAATGATTCTTTGAATTGTTATTACATTCCATACGTTTCGAAAAGATAAATAGTGCTTTCATGTAGTTCCATTTAAGAGAATGTTCTACATTTGAAGATATGGAATCAAGCAACAGATATGAAGAAGTAAGCTAGTTCATTTACAAACATTGGCATATTTTAAGTGGCTGCTGCAGACAATCATTTCTCTGTTCAGTAAATACACTCATTAAAATGTCATTGCCTGATTACGTCATCATACCTTGCACAATATTGATTCGAAGCCAATCGGCGGTCGTTACATCTGGAAACCGCGTTTACGAGCGTCGGATACCAACGAACAGACAATCATGTTTGTCTTCTTAGCCTTGATCGCCGCAGAGCCAACGGAATGGCAGGATTGGAATGACGTTATTATGACATTAGGGATGCCTGGGTGACATTGAAATAGGTTCCATGAAATGGTCTGCACACCTTTGTGGGCGTATAGCTCAGAAATTAGAAGAGTTTAGGTCTTAAGAAGCGCCGGGATGTGGACTGCACCAAGTGATCTTCAAAATGGTTATTTCAGTTCAAAGCGCAGTAGGAATGCAAAACCTTCCCTCTCATATGCAGGGTGTAAGCCCCGTGAATGCAACTAAACGTAAGTTTGTTATATTTAACGAGACTCTTAATGGACATTTTTCAGCCTATGCTTTCAGTCCACCCAACTTCCAGGAAAATAATATGCCTGCAATCAGCAATGTGCATCGGCTGAGAGCGTTGAATGCTGGCTGCACCATTATTGTTTACATCGGTGCTGTGTGGTGCAAGGCGGGCTTTGAGCATCATTTCATCTAAGGATCATTCCTCCTGTAACATATTAAGGTATGTAAGCCCTGTCCGCTCTGTAAGTATCATAAGCAGGCTCTGTGAGTACTCCAAGAAAGCTCTGTATGCACTGCATACATATGACCAGGGCTGTTATAAGCTTGATATAGGAGTTTGCTTTGTGGCGTCTGCGTCAGAGATGCAACCGAGCGTTTTTGAAAGGTTTTGAAAAGGTTCGGTAGGAGGCGATCTGGCATCATATTAGTATATAAAGTCGTAATCTTGCTTATGACCACCAAATGCAATTTCATCAAACTGCGCGTCTTTATAATCATGTCTTAAATCTCTGTGAGACATTTTCAGCCGAAAATCGTTGACAAAGATGTGTAGTTAGCAAATAAACGCATTTTTTCAAGTTTTATACAAAAAATTTGCGCCGCGATCCTTAGTGACAACGGCTAATGTTACATATAACAGCGAAATGTCAAACAAGAGCGATGCGGCGTGACGATAAGTGTGTAGAATCTGATGCACGATAGATGTTGGCAGACTTGGTGGACGCTGATGTAATGTTAGCTGTGTGGACGTTGACAATTCGCAACTTAAATTATGTATCGTGCTCACCAGCATGTTCGTAGATGCAGTTATAATTGAGCCACCCGCGTCGTATGCAATCAGGAAAACAGAAAACAGAGCGGAGAAGGCAGCGATAGGACTATTGTGGTAAGAAGCCTTGTCAAGAAAGACCCATACAATACTATTCAACGAAAACCTATTAAGAAAATAGGACACAAGATAGCGAAGTCAGAGGGCAGTCCGTTTTAAGGCCTGAGGGGCGACAGCGACCACTCCATTGGTATGGGCTGGTGGAGCCGTAGCACTGACAGGCAGACGAGGGCCGACTGTGGGCCCGTGGCCCCGTACCTGACGGGTATGTTGACTGGCTGTGGTAGCCGCTGCTGATCGACACCGAGAACTGATGGTTATGGAGTTGTGACGGCAGGCGCACGCCGGCCGGGTGCCAGCTGATGTTGAGCCGCTCCTTCGGGTAGCCGCCTGAGGGTCAGCGGACGGCCACCTCTGTTACACACCGCCCATGATCGTGCCGGCCCACTCTGCTGCAGTTTGGTACGGCGATGGCACGACCCTTCCTTGTGCTGACCCGCTCTCCAGCGTTGTGCTCTGGAAGGCACGTAGTAGCGCCGGCTCGCTCTTTTGTTGCACTGAGCGGAAGCCACCCACATACGCCGGGTGCTCTGCTTCCCTATATCCTAATTTATCCTGCGATTACCAACAAGAGCGGCGCTCTCCATCGTTGGGTCCACTAGGTGCTGCTAAGTCATGGAAGCCCTTGCAGCCGATTACATGACGTGAAGCTTTTTTGCGCTGTCTGCAAAAGCCCCGTATAGCAATTTGCTTTTTAATAAATCATTTGTCTAATTTTGGGGAACAAATTACCCCAAGTGTTCCCGATAATATACTGATTACGGCACGATTAAAAACCGTGCAAAACATGCCGGCCGTTTACGAAGCTGGTTGCCATGGTCAGCTTTCCTTACGCTGTCTTTCGCGGGAAATCTTTTCGCATAGATAAGATAGCAGTTATGGCCTTATTCCTCGGAGAATATTCCTCGGAGAAGTGGATTAGTTGATATTTCGGCAACATGCCTTTATCGAAACAATAGCAGAGCTTCACTTCTGCTCTTGTTTTGATAAAGGCATGTTGTCGAAATATCAACCAATCTATTTTTCCATTCTCCTGGTTTTTCTCCGAGGATAAGGCTACAACTACTGACTTATCTAAATGAATGTTCCTCGCAAATGCACTGAACAATTTACGGAAATCTTTTTCAAGTGATAGAATGTTAAGCTGCATGGCTCGATGCCCAAGGGTATCATTCGCAGCGCTGCCTATCATGACAAAGGCAACAGAATACACTCTACGGTTGTAATAGGTGAAGCCATTTCTCATCCAGATTCATGCCACTGGATGATTTGCCACTGCCGTTCATGGCTACCCATGCCAATAGTTTGTTGTCATGCCCTTATGCAGTGAATATTAATGAGATAGCGCTTGGGTTACGTGTCTATCCGGGCCAAGCACTGCATGCCACTCATGTGTACGGGTCCGACATCTCGCTGGAATGGTTAGGTCTTGGTTCACTGACTACACTGTCTTCACGGGTGAAAACGTCACACACTCACTGCTCTCCATGATGATGTCGCAGGATTGCCGGTCCAGAGGATAAGACGTGTACTTCATAGGGCAAGAATACTCCATCATAAGTCTGTAAGCAGTATCCAACAAGTCAGGGACGATGGCCGGTATGAGCTCGTTACTGCAATCTGATGATATGCTATGCTAGGGAGTTTGGTACACGCAGGTACTAAATTCATCCAAGACCAGCATACAGGGCATCACCTCTGCCGAAGACAAACTAAACGTGCAATGGAGACAGGCGTTTAGACCCTGCCTTTTGTTAAACATAAAAACAAAATCTTAATGTGGAGGCGACCATTTTTCGGATTAACTTTAGGCTGCAGGCGTCAGTTTGTATTCACCGTTTCGGCCCAGGAAGGCCCGGCAGTCTGCAGATCTTATGAAATACAGAGAAGGATGGCTGGTTACCAGCCATGTCACAACAGGCGTTCCCCGTTCGGATTTGCAGGGATTCGAACCAGGGTCACCTTGATTGCGAGATCAGTATCCTACAACTGAGCTAACCGTGACAGATACACAGGTGTTAAAACTTGGTATCATTCATCTTTTGGATATTTGGCGATTTTTCCGTGGCATTGGATGCCATATTGGACTAATGTCTACACCTAATTTACTGATGGCTTTCTCAGCCAAAGGCATGTGTGCTGCCTCCTTCATCTTATTCAAAACTTATTTTCATTGAACATCTAGAGCACCAAGTAACATGACATTTGAAAGCGAGGCGCCCTGATGCGACGCACGAACTTGACGTACAGCGATGACAGGAAGATGGTCTTGTTGGCGTAGACCTGCAGAGCCTCGCTGGGAGTGAACAGCTTCTGCCGGCGGATGGAGGTGGCGTGGAGGAAGAACAAGTCGGGCACCCACAGCCGCTCGCGCAGCAATGCCGAGAATGAGATGTGCGCGTCCCCCGTCATGCCTGCGACCAAGCCAGCGAGCGTCAGCGTCGGGCCGTTGCCCGCGGCCTGGGATCACATGGGACAAATTATTTTTGTCTGTATATTAAAAGAGCCTGAGCTGCCATGCTCACGAGCTATGATTACATGCGTATAAACTGACTTAAATATATAAAAGACTTCGCGACGCTATGGAAAATTGTGGCACCTGGGACTCATGGGATGCCTTGTTTTGTCCGCGGCTCGCTCAAATTGCTTGTTCTCTCCAATTGAAGAGTTTTAAAAATTGTTCAAGGCATATTTTACAAAACTTGCCACATAACTACACTATTTTAAAAGCCTGTTACAGTCTGGCGTGAGAAGTGTACGGTTGCATGAAGACGTTATTTTGGGAAATTACCGTGGGTATTACTGACCTTCGGGTAGTAAGATGCGGTCGTCCATCCATATACAACGTAACAGAAGAGACATATGAACGGACTGAAAAGGCAACGGCATGCGTTATCATGTTATACGAATATGAACTGGAGCTTCTGTGTGCACACCTACTGAAGGGTGTATGTCTTGCATTTTCTGTTTTTCAAAGAGACACCTTTGCGGGTAGTTTGAATAAGCTATTGATTTTGTCATCAATGGAGGGTCCATTGTAGCCTTATGTACGTAGGTCTGGCATTTTCTGTTTTTCAAATAGACACATTTGCAGGTGGTTTGAACAAGCTATTCATTTTGTCATCAATGGAGAGCCAAATTGTAGCCTTTAACAATGACAATTCAATGCAAATATGGCTTCCCGCCCTTGGTATTGACGGAACAGGTACGAGCACCGGTGTTTAGGGGACGAACTGCACCAACCAACCGCACGGAAACGACAAGTGCGTGTGATAACTAATGCAGGATAACTAATCCGAGCAGGGGAGAAAAAAGCTTCCGATTTACCGGATATGACCGGCGACAAAAACTGACACTTTTTCGAACCACTTGGAGACAAAATTGCGAAAATGGAAACAAATTTCAACAGAACAGACCATATTACAACAGATCATCCCAGCTAGACGAAACTCAAAGCTTAGTATTGGACTGAACTCGGTAACGCTTGCACCGTGAGCATGTGTAGAGCACGTGTCGAAACGTTGACGTTTCGCTGTATGAGCGAGTTGAGCCATAAGATCCTTCCGAACATGGTAGCTTTAATCAGGATAGTTTTTAGCAGGTGACAGGAACATACTACAAACTATACTTTATCAGTGCTGACGCCACAGATCAGTGGTGACACAGTGCTTTTCCAATGCCATTGTCATAGCTTTAATCAGGATAGTTTTTAGCAGGTGACAGGAACATACTACAAACTATACTTTATCAGTGCTGACGCCACAGATCAGTGGTGACACAGTGCTTTTCCAATGTCATTCGGATCAGTGCTTTTCACATATTTTCAGCCAGTATTCACTCCACATACTTAGCAGTATAACTAGGCTTATTACTAGTCGTAAGAATCGTGGGTGGCTACAACATCTTGCAACGAACGTGATTAGTTTGCTATGCAGCGTTTTAAGGCGTCATGCATTTGAGACAGCTGGGCCGGATTGTTCGCCACGCGCAAGGCTACTGGAGAAGGCTTCGCAAACGTGGCGTGACCATGGGACTTAAATTCGGTAGCCCGCAGTTCGGTTTTTGGTTGATGCTACGAAAAGGCTTGTAGATATTAATCGCAGGGTTTAAAGCGGTGATTTCGCCATTGAACTGCATGGCAACCCTGTTCTGCACCTTTATTTCAATGTTATATGAACAGATATAATAATTTTGCATTTCAACCCGTCTTAAGTCAAATCAAGACTGGGACCTGACTGCAAAATAAATCCTACTAAATCACGTTTCCTAGTTGCTGCACCCACCCCATATTCATTGAGGCCAACTTGCGCGAATATCTATGTGCAAAGTGCTTTTGAAAAAGGAACATGTTGATGTGAATAGATAAATATCAGGTGTAATATTCACATCAAATGGATTAATGGACAATGATTGCACACATATTTTTGCACTGCAGTACCGTCATGGAGTGAAATGAGAAAAAGGGCAATGTGAGGAGGGCAGGTGCCAAGAACTTCCCTGTTGCTGTGCTATGATCTTCCCATGTGCTGGTTAACTCGCAGATCTATAATTTTGGGTGGGATAGATAAAAATAGTGTGCAGAGAATGATATACTCAGCGCCCTAAAATATCTCTATCAGACTATTCCGGATCTAAGAAAGGACTTCGACTTTTTGACTGGCAAAAATGCCAAAACTTGCCAGAAATCGGCCCATTTTAAGGAAAATTACACTATCTTGGACTGAGATAGCACGCGCTGTGTTTAAGCCCCCGGGGTTCAAACCTCACTAACCCCATCAGGACACGCCAACCCTGCATCTACCCTGACAAGGCTCCCACTAAGGCAAAAAATCGGCATTCCAACTTCTCAATGTGTGTCCCAGGGTGTTGCGAGCCCGCATAGCCCGCCATATCTCATTTTCATCATATGTCGTTGTTGGTGTTGCATGTTGTGCTCTTTTAAACAGACTGTTTCTAAGCACTTCCGGCTAGAATTCTTCGGAATAAATCACTGGTGAATGGGTAACCCCATGTGTCTGTCGGGGGCAGGCTGAAAGCGCATTGCAGCAATAATGTTGTGGCCCTGTTGCAAGCCGACGTCACTTCCCAGCTGAAAATGCTTCACTGAATGCGCTAGGTCGAAAACAATTCGGCTTTTGGACATATTCATGCTAAACCAGCCCGCAAAGAACAGCGTTTTCACGCCGCCACAGCGTTGGTGACATATGATTTAGTCCCATGATGACGCCACAGCATTGCTACCCAGAATGCAGAAATGCGGGGCTTGGCCACGCGGTAATGCGTTGGGTTCAGTGCAAGGCTGTGGCCTGGGATGCGTATTGAAACGTCCAGAACTCATGAAGTCTAGTGGTCAAAAAGTCCAGAATCGCATCATCCAGCGCTCACAATATCCAAAAGCCGTCCGATATTCCTGGACACAGGGGAATCAGACAGTCCGGGCTCGCAGCGTCCAGTGTTCATAAAATCCAGTGTGCGTGAGATTCACGGGTTAGGATATTGTCATACTTTCTCGCGGCTCTTTCCGTAATGGTTCGAATATTGCCCGATAGAGGGCTACCGGAGCCGATTTCGCCCGCCTCAGCCGACGAGTGACGTCATGCGGTACAGTGTTGTCCAGTTAAAACAAATGCGCATGGATATGGACAACGTTCTGTTTGAGCACACAAAGTTTGCCGCGTCAGCATGCCCTTGGCAACAGGCACATTAAAAATTTAAAACTTTGATCCCTGGCTCGTGTCATCGGAGATTGCAGTAATATATAACGCGAATATTGTATATATATATATATATATATATATATATATGTAACGCAATATGGTGGCATATAGTAATTCCGGTTGCAGACTACTCGGCAGTAACTGCACAGTATTCGTGGAAAGCACTTGTCGGGGTGCCTGCTGTTTGGTATTGCGAGCTATGGATGAAATTCTCCGCGGCATTTGTTTTCGTTGTTCACTGCACGTGTTGGTGGTGTTTCTTAGTTTTTTTTCAAGGAATTGATGACTGATGTGTAAGGCTGACTAATTTTATGTCTGCTCCAGGTAGGCGCGCATACAGATCTACAGCTCCTGGCACGCTCACCTATGCTGTTAATGATTGTATTTGGCTGATTCCCCTCCCTCCCCCAATTTCAAATTCTCCACACGCTCCTGCAAACGGGGCTTGTTCTGAATTATACATGCCTTTACTCTCAAAGAGAGGGGTTGGGGCCGTCTCATAAGCTGAATCCGGGTACTACTACGTGGTGAGACACGTTCAATGGCCCAGCCTACAAACAATTCGTTTCTTCAATTAGGTACGTTTCCAACGGGCGTGCTTTACCAAAACAAGTTGGTTGGCTCATCGATGAAAATATAACGAAGAGTGCCGCGATGATATGCCAACAAATTGGTTTCTCTCCGAATTTGGCTCACTTTTTCGCAAATCTACAGGCTGCAACCCAAGTTACGGCGGGGTATAAAACGCCTGCAGCTGAATAGGGAACCGCACTCTTGGTTGTAAGAAAACAGGAAGTAAAAAAGCGAACGTTGAATGCGAATGTATTCAACTGCCTGCCAAACATTACGTAAAACACTACGCACGCAGCGCATAGAGGCGCTGTTGGTTCACCATCTGAGCAGCGGAGCCGAGTGTTTGTCACTGAGCTGGTTTGCGTTATATAAGCTGAATGAATTGGGAGAATCGTGAACTTGTATTCGCCATTCACTTCATTAATCCTGACATGCTTTCTTCCTTTTCACTCTTGACACGCCTTCTTCTTCATCAGCCGGACGCAGTTCGTGGCGCAGACGGGCGGTGATGACATGGTGGTTGGTGGTTAGGGTGCTCATCTCTGGGCTTTTGTATCCTGGGATGGGGTCCTGGCCACACCACTACCGCATCCCATGTACCCAATCCCGATGAATACGTAATAGAGACGTTCCGCCTCGAAATAGCCCTAGGAGCCGGTGAGACGTAAAGCCCCAATCGGTATTACAGCCCGTCTGTCAAACAAACCGCCGCCTACCAAATTTGCAGGCAATGCTTCCGCTCAATCACTGTATATATGTGGGAATAATAAGGTGCAATCGGTTGGACGAGGGACTCGGACACACAGCCCAGCCCAGAGGCTGCCCATCTCGAACGTCCGGCCAGCAGCCACGCCCGCGGCGGGCCGGCGGACGAGGCAGCCCAGCCGCCAAAAAAAAGAACGCATTCACGCGCGCGCCGGCCCTCGTCCGAGAACAGAACCCCGCCACACGCGCGCGAGGCCTCTCCGTGGGGCAGCCCGTCCGCGGTCGAAACACTGCCAGCCCAGTCGGGCACGCCGCCATCTTCGCGTCAGGGCCCGGAGCCCCTGACTCGGTTTCACTCGCTTCGTCGCGGTGCACATCCCGGCGGACCGGGCATCCGGACATGTCGGATATTCCGGGATCTCGCTCGTGCTGGACCGGAGCCGCCGCCCCCCCCCCCCTCCACCCTCCTCCTCCTTGACGGGCGCCTTAATGGAACAGCCTCGTGTCAGTCAGGGACCAGCACCGGACAAGGTCCTTCCGCCCGCTTTCTCTAAGGCCCAAATGCGTCGAAATGGGATCACCGTGTCATTTATTAAACCCGCTACGCTTGGGACTTCTTTGGGTCAGCGAGTGGCCTCGCGTTGATCCAGGATCAACCATCTCGGTCCGAGGGCCTTCGGCGTCAGAGAAAGAACCAATGTATCATGTGTATTTATAGTGACCGATTGGAAATCTGAAAGGGGACGTAAAGGTTCTTCAGCCCCAATCGGGAAATGCATGGGGTCTCAAGTATTGGCTAAAAACTCTATTGGGGTCTAGCTGTTAAAGGGGGGGGGGGGGGTTAGAGAAGGGCGAGGGGTCCAGGAAAGTCTGGGAGGAGCTCTTTTCGGAACCGTGAAGTCCAAAAAATGACCATACTGAATGTGAAGAGCAAAAAATATTGTCAAATACAAATTCTGACAAGACCGTAGCAGCGTCTAGCAGTCCGGGAAGGCCCCTCTGGTAAACTTGTGAATCCTCTCTGGCCGCTCAGTCGGGACTTCCTGGTCGCCAGGGGGAAAACTGGTGTTTAAGAGCGCTTACAACTGCTTAGACCTCTGCTACCCTTCAGACTGTGGGCACTAAGGGAACTGGGAAACTGCTAGGATAAATAGGAGGTGAATGGTAAATGCTGGAGGTAAGTAGGCACCATACATCGCAATGTCTGGAGGTAAATAGGCACCATACATCGGCTATCAGTTATACATGCAAACGATTTCAATTGAACAGGCATCGCACATCACGCGTGAGGCATCACTTACACAAGTAAAAGATTTTAAGCTTGCACACATCACACATAAATGCACACATGATGTTCGCGAAATCGGCATGATGAGCCCTGTGTGTAAAGATTTGGTCGCCGACATTTTATAAGAAGGGATTCATTTATTTTCCTATCTGGGTGATCCTGTGCCCTGTAGATGATTACAGAGCACACCTATCTACAGAGCACAGGACCACAGAGACAGGAAAAGAAGTGAATCCATTCGTGCGAACGTGATATGTGCCTTTATGAGTGATATGTGCTAGCTTAAAATCGTTTAAATGTGTAAGTGATGTCTGACGCGTGATGTGCGATGCCTGTTCCATTGAAATTGTTTGCATGTATAATTGATGAGCGATGTATGATGCTTGTCTACTTCAAATTGATTGCATGTTTAAATGAAGCGTGACGCGTGATGCCCATTCGCTTCAATTCGTTTGCATGTACGCGTATGTTTGCGCTTTCTAATTCTCAGATAGGCGCTGTATCGTGGTAATGGCTGGCAATCGCTCTTTGTTTGATCCCCTGAATGGTGCTGTCCTGTAAAAACTGTGGTCTGCTCTTTAAAAAGAAACCTGAAAAATCAAGTAGGATCATCGGCAGGCAATTTTGGATTCACTTCTGCTGTTGTTGCTATAAAGGCATGTTGCCGAAATATCAACCCGAAGTATATCTCCATTCTCCTGGTTGTTCCTCCGAGGAATAAGGCGTATACTGTTTTATCTAAGCACGACATAAATTCAAGTTTATAAACCGAGGCTATTAGAGAAGGCTACGCAGACGGGACATCGCCATGGAACTAAAATTTGGTAGTCCGCAGTATGGTTGATACTTCGAAAAGATTTAGAGATACCGGTCAGGTGATCAAAAACGGAGATTTCGCCATTGAACTGGATGGCAGCCCTATTTTATATATTTAGTTTAATGTTCTGTGAATACACATCGTAATTTTTCTGTTCAAAACTTCTAAAGACAACTCAGTACTAGAATCTGATTCCAAAAATAAGTCCCACTTAACCATGCACTCTAGTTCCAGCACCCGCGCCATGTTAGTCGAAGCCAACGCGCGTGAATATCCACCTGTAATGCGTTTTGTAAAAGGAATGTTGCTATGTTAACAAATTAATATCACATGTAATGTTAATGTTAAATTCATTGGCAATGCTGACGCATATCTTCGTACTGCAGTACCTATATGAAGTGAAATGTGGAAATAAGGTTATGTGAGCAGGGCAGGTGCCAAGAATTTCGCTGTTGCTATGCTATGATTTTCCTAGGTGTTGGCCAGCATGCAGGTCTGTCATGTTGAATGGGTTAGATAAAAATGGTATGCAGAGAATAATATCCCCAGCGCCCTCAAATATCTCTATCAGACTGTTTCTGAGTTGAGATGTGGGCTTCGACTTTCTGGCTGGCAGAAATGGCAAAACTTGCCAGAGATCGGCCCATTTTACAGGAAAATTCCGCTATCTTGAAGTGAAATGGCACGCGCCGTATTTAAGCCACCGGAGTTCACCACTCACTACCCCCATAAATGCAGGTCAACCCTGCATCCACCCTGACAACACTTTCCTTAAGGCTACAGGATGTGCATTCAAACTTCTCAATGCGCGTCCCAGGGTGCTGAGAGCCCGTCTGGCCCATCGTATCTCATTTCTATCCTATGTTGGTGTTGCATGTTGTACTATTCTACACAGACTGTTTCTAAGCACTGCCGGCTAAAGTCCTTCAGGATAAATCACTGGTGAATGAGTAACCTCACGTGTCTGTCGGGGGCAGGCTGGAGGCACATTTCAGCAATAATTTTGTGGCTCTGGTGCAAACCAACGCAATTTCCCAGTTGAAAATGTTTCATTGAGTGCGCTAGGTCGAAACAAATTCGGCTTGTGAAAATATTTATACTAAAACCAGTCCGCAAAGAACAGCGTTTTCACGCCGTCATCGCGTTGGTGCCATATGACTTAATTCCATGAAAACGTACAGCATCGCTACCCAGAATGCAGTAATGCGGAGGCTTGTTTACAAACGTACTACGATATCGAATTTGTTCAAAATTGTCATTCCAGAAAATGCCTAACGAAGAACGGAATGTTGAGAAATATAGGTAATATGATGCCATGCAATATGACAATCTATATCATCATTGAATCATAAGCTGTGGTAACATCTTCAGCGACCAGCGAGAAGAAGCGAAAGCTGTAATCAGATTTATTCAGAAAGCATCCGAAAAGTTCACCAACGCTAAAACCGCTGTGATGTTTAACAAAACATGTATAAAGAACCATCTGCTTCGCGTACGTTTATATGTATATATATATATATATATATATATATATATATACATATATATATATACATATATATATATATACATACACATATATATATTACATATATATATAGTCTATATATATATATATATATATATATATATTATATATAGTCAAGGCATTTTGGTAATCAATGGACATGCGATTAAGTCATACATCAGACATCGCGCCAAGGAGTGGTCCAGAATCAACCAAAACAAGGGGCCATTGTAGGTTAAGTCGATCAGATTTGTTATCGAAAATTACCTTCAGTGTGTGTCACCGTTCACTAAACACAGTCTCATGGCATGGGAATGCGTAATCTACCTTCAAAAATAATTATGTCTCAAAAACACTGCCACGCCAAATACTACCATGCATCATATGCGTATTCGTGATTGACGGCGACAAGTTATTAGATGCCTGTTTCGGTGAAAATGAAAGCATATCGTGCAATTTTCTGAACATCCGGAATATCTAGCCTAATTATGACCGGAGTGACATGACGGGAGAGCTTTGGCACCTGCAGTTCGGAGTGCAAAAGTTTGGATTCATGTAATGTTATGCACAGGAAATGTGTGCTTGGTAGTAATATCCCGTCTGCGTATACGTTGTGCGTATGTTTAAGTACTTATGTTCGCTGTATGTATGTCATTGCCCTCATTCGCCGTTTTGCATAACTCGGACTGATAGGGGGAGAGCGGGTTGATGCGACCCTCCCCGGTGTTTTCAAGCTTATAAAGATAGAGCTTGCCGAGACCAGCATATTGTTCTGAACACGATCTCACGATTGGTACTGGTTTTATGTTGGTATCAAGTCAAAAGGTCGAATCTTCCAGAAAACCGCACTTTGTAGGTTTACTTTATGTTTACTAGAACAAGCCTTGCGGTGACACGAAACTTAAACTGACGGGTGCCGTATTCAATTCTGAGTGCATTCTGTGGTGTAATTCTCTTGCAGCCCGCCGCCCGAGCCAGCCATAGATCGCCGTGGAGTGCTCATTACAAACTGCCGCTGCTCCGCAACCAGAAAATCCAGGAGTACGTTTTGGTATCAAACCACGTGCCATAATCGCCGCCTATCGTGGGGAGGGTTAAACGTTATGTTATTGCTGCGTGGGGTATCGGCAACTATTTTTCGTGAAACGATATTCCTCACCTTGTTAATAACTGAACCCATAGCGTGCAAAACGGGGAAAAAACAATGCCTGCTTTCTCCCACATTTGCTTGCTCCTAGCTTGACCTCACGCTGACCACCCCGCAAAAGACAAGTTCTTCACAACAAGTTGTGCTCTGTCTGTGGGCTGGCGCCGAAAGGTTCCGATGGTCGCGAAACTTTTCCTGTCCGAACACCTAGAACATCTTCACTGACGCGCCAGACCGTTCGCCCGCGTTTAGCGACAGGCAGGTTGGCGCGAATGAAAATGGCGCGAACGATAAGATGACCGACCAAAGCAACCGATCGCTGTTATCGCGTAAGACGAACTGCAGTGAACGCAAAGACCGAGGGAAATATGACAAAGATACGGGTATGTAATTTGAATATGATCATACTACTTTTCAATCATCTCAGCTCCTCCCATTGCTCCGTTAAGCCTTTGATAATGGATGTAGGAGCACACAGTGCGCTTACGGCAAGCCCAGTGTGTGGGACATGCTACAAATGCTCTTGAAACGGGAGATGCAAGAGTGCAGGCGTTAGGCGACAAGCAGCCGATCGCATATAGCAACACCGAGACAAATGCCAGAATATCATGTTAATCTCGGTATTTAACGGATACGCGGCCAGTAGGCAGTAGGGTGGCGGCAGGTTCTGCCATTTTGTTGGACTTTTCCACCATTTCAGGCGAAGGCAGGTTTTCTCTGATGCGTGTCTTGGTTCAGATGACAGCATACCGTGCATTTGTGTTTCTTCTCACGTTTTTCTAGTCTCCGTAATATCTTGACTAGTTGTGAACCGAGTTATATAACAGGATATGAGCGTAACCAGAATTAGAGTGCGAATGTGTGAATTCATATCATGCAATGCGAATTCATGATTTTCATGTTTTCATGTTCAATTCATGAATTCATATAATGTAAATCATATCATATATGGTTGATGGTGATATACCTTCTGCATGTGTTATGTCGTACGCATACGTAAGTACCTACTCTCGTTGTCTTACACATTATCTTATCGCTGCATGGGATATCGGCTATGATGTTTCGTGAAAAGGTGACCTTTATTATCTCGACAATTGCAATCATGCGAGGCAAGAATGCTTGCTTACTTCCATATTTACTTGCTCCTTGTTTCATCTCACACTGAGCCCGCCTCTGAAAACCAACTTCCACGCAATAGGTCGTGATCTGTCTGGGGTCCGGTGCTGGACGACTACGGCGTTTGAGAAACTCAAAGCAGGAAACGACCTCGTCTGACCAATTATGAATGCCATTAGAACGTTTTCATCCACGTGCAGAACTTCACGCGCTTGACGAGGCAGGCTGGCGCGAATGAAAATGGCGCGAACGATCAGCTAATCGGCCAAGACGACCGATGGCCGTGACCGCGTAAGTCAGACTGCAGTGAACCAGACTTCGCATGAGGCCAACGGAAATCGTTAAAAAAGGCCAACGGAGTTTTGGTGAGTGCGGGTTGCTGCACAACAGAGCATCAAGACCGACAAGATCTATCTTTGCCTGACTCGTGAGAGGGATTAGAACAATATAGGTCCTCTGTCACGGGCGCAAACTGACTCGTGAGAGGGACTAGAGCAATATAGGTCCTCTGTCACGGGCGCAAACTGACTCGTGAGAGGGACTAGAAGCAATATAGGTCCTCTGTCACGGGCGCAAACTGACTCGTGAGAGGGACTAGAACAAGTCTAGGTCCTCTGTCACGGGCGCAAACTGACTCGTGAGAGGGACTAGAAGCAATATAGGTCCTCTGTCACGGGCGCAAACTGACTCGTGAGAGGGACTAGAACAATATAGGTCCTCTGTCACGGGCGCAAAACTGACTCGTGAGAGGGACTAGAACAATCTAGGTCCTCTGTCCACGGGCGCAAACTGACTCGTGAGAGGGACTAGAACAATCTAGGTCCTCTGTCACGGGCGCAAACTGACTCGTGAGAGGGACTAGAACAATCTAGGTCCTCTGTCACGGGCGCAAACTGACTCGTGAGAGGGACTAGAGCAATCTAGGTCCTCTGTCACGGGCGCAACTATCACGTAAGCAATCATAAATCTGCAACGGGATTGAACAAGTGAGGCCTGGTGCAGCACATTCCCAAAACTTGATGGAACTCTCAGAAGGACGAATAGTTGATGTTTTTAGGGTATCCTCGCATTCCAAGTCCATAAGAATGGTCACAACGTTTCGTGGGACGAGCAGACACTTCAGTGGCGTCAACAGGTCGTCCTTCCTTCCCTAATCAATTCAGTGGAAAGATTTCTAACAGCAGGACAAGTGCAAGCAATCATCGATTTCAGAAACATTATTGCCACGACCCATCTACAGTGGCAGCCGTCCAGGACCACAGCGCGGTCCATGGCAATTCAGCTCCCCCCATCTGTGAGCTGCAGCGTTCCAGACATGCACATGTCTATTGCGTTGCAGCCGGCCACGACCCTATCTGCGTGAGCTGGCAGCCGTCCATGGACCCTATCTGCGTGAGCTGGACAAGCCGTCCATGGCCTATCTGCGTGAGCTGGCAGACCGTCCACTACAAGGCGACTTTCCAGTTTACCGTGATCGAGATTCGAACACTTATATGTTGTCTCGGTTGTCGCCTGGGTACAACTCCGTTCGTGCAGCTTGCCACTGCCACTCACCGACTTTCCTCGTCGGATCATAGAGATGCTGACTATGGTGACGGTAGATCTGACGTCCAGCGTCCTGCATAGTCTGGGAACACAACACGTGGCAGTTGGTCTGGGAGGCGTGCTGTGGCACAGCTCTGCAATGAACCCTCATGGTGGTTGATATCTATCTGTCTGGTTTCTTACCTTTTTATATATGGGCAATGCGTCGCTTTAGCCTCGTTTTTTTCTTGAAGAGTTCATTTTTTCTTACTTTTGTTGAAGCGGTCTTGGAACAGTCACCAAAAAAATGGGTCGCTTACCACATCGTTTCATAAACTCTTGTTCGCAGAACGAGCAGAAAGGGATGATTTCCAACAATCTTTTCCCAAGCCATTCAGCTCCACCAAGACCTGAGCGTCTAGAATATTTTAACTTCCACGCTTTGCCTCTGACTGAGAAACAGTTGGCCACAATGCCACCACCACCACATGACAGTCAGCTCCCATTGCGCATGTGACAAGGCCAGAGCTGTGAAGAATCATTGCGTGTGAAGAGAAAGCTAGTGGCGAAAAGGAAGACGACGTGTGAAAACGTTCCGCACATTTGATTCAAATCAGTGCTGAGCAGGCCAAAAGCCTCGGCAAGTCGTCGGGCAAGAGCAGCCATGGGCTGTAGCGACAGTCGACTGTTTCACTGTCGGTGTCTGCACTCAGCATGCTCACCTAAGCTGGTCCAGGGGTGAAACTCTCGGGTGTAGTCTGAGGGAAGGATGTTGTGCTCCTCGTAGTACGATACCTTTGCCCAGCAAACGCGGCAAAATCTGAAAGCACGGCTACGTTCAAATCAATGTTTAGGTGATTGATCCCTATATTACAACCCTCACGAGGTGACACTTGTCGGTTGCGACAACAAATAGAGGCACAGTTTAAAGTTGACCTTTACCGTCATTCTCAGCAAGGCCTGTCTATTATGCAAAATGGATCACGTCCTCCTGCACTTGAGCTTGCAAAACGGGAAATACGGTGCTTTTACCTTGCCAATTACACAGCCTTATGTTAGCATGATTTTAAACTGGGGAAAGAAGCAAGGGTCGAGTAACATAGCAAGTCGCATGCTAAGGAAAGGGGTAATGTGAATGTTTAACCAGTACATGAACCAGAAGTTACTTGGCTTCGTCGCCTTCTGTTTGCAGTCAAACAATGGCTCACCCGAGTAAGCGTGACTAAAGCAATCACAACGCTTTCAGTCACAGCGCATTTTTTGTCCGTGAAGTTTACAACTTAAGAGCCTCTGGCTTATACATCCATGCAAGGTCTAAAGCATGCTATCCTTTAGCACGGGTTATCGGATTTCGTTTTAGCGTATTGGCGCAGGGTTTCGTTCGTGATATCAAAATCAGAGAAACAATTTAATGCGGATATCGTGTCTGTATTTGTAATGGATCGATATCTATCGGCGATCTGTCACACGCTTACGCCGATTAAGGCATAACGTCGGGTACAAGTGTAGCCAAGGTTGCCCCCCCCCCCCCCCCCTCCGCTCCCTGTGCTCTCGTATTTTGTCGTTTTAACCATAGGTGGCTCCGGATAGAAAATTGGAAATTGGGGTCACCCGTGTTCACTGATTTCCGACCCCTATGCGCCCCTACCCATCAATTAATCGCTGTGCCCGCGGCGCTGGGTCAGGTTCGCGGCTCGGTCGCCGCGGCACACCGGGGAAAAACGAGGTATCGGTAGCGTAGTGTTTAAGCTGCGCGTCTTTGAAACTAGAGGTGCGGGATTCGGCTCCCACCTGTGTCCGCCCTTCCTGCCGGGGTGACAGGCAACGCCACAAAGTCGGAGCAGCTGAGTGCGTCGCAAAGCCCTAATGGCGGACGAAAAGGCGCTCTCTCCAGCTTGGCCGCCGGGCCGGCCGACCGGCCGCATGTCAATAGCCGGCGGACGCGGGTCATGGCGCAGGGGTTCACAGGTCAGACGGCGGGGCACGTAGGTGGACAGGGCGGCATGCCGTCCGGCGCAAGTAAAAGACGGTAAAACTCCCCCCTCCCCCTCCCAACATGAAGTCCATTTACCTTGTGGCGTCGAGCTAGAAGGCCAGACATGCTAAACAACACCCAGCAGACAACATTAAGGAGCATGCCACACAGCACTCACAAACGTTATTACATACGGCCGCGCCATGCAAACCATAAACCGAACGATCTTGCCAAGCACCTTTTAGAGAAGGAAGCCAGGATCCATTACATGTGGGATTGAGAGGGCCGTTGGTTCAGGAGGGAGCTTCCAGAGTGCTCGGCTGCGGGAATGCCATGCCTGGTTACGCGGTGATGTGATAATGCGGAATATACAAAAATTTTCAACAATTATACGGAAAATATTTATAACCATATCAGGTGGTCAAACAGGACGCTAGGAGGCAGGCCAAAGTGAAACTATGCCTAGGCAGGTCCGTATGTCAATAGGAAAGTTCTCTAATGAGGGTTACCGAGTCAGGAACTAGCGTCGTGCATCTGCTCTTTGCGCGAAGTCCATGGGCCCCATCTAACCACGCACCTCTGGAATTCCAGGCTGTCTGGCACGCTGTTGTGCAGGTACAAGTTTAGACACTGCACATACCCACCCATTCGCGCAATCGCTAGTTTGACCTTTGCCTTGGTATGCCTTTGGACCAGTCCTCCCATTCATGGCGGACGTAATGGCAGGTTGAGCCGGAAGGTGGATGTCAGACGTCATTTGTGGCCAGTGGTGGGTCGTGAAGCCCGGTCGTCTGCCATCCAGAGTCAGTCGGCAGTGCCCGAGCGGCGACAGCCGTGGTGTGGCACTTGACCCAAGCCAATTGGTCCGTGCATGTTTGCAGGCATTTAAGGTTTACGTTGCAGCTTTGCCTGTAAAGTATCGACGTCTTTCGGAGGCGAGACAGATCAATGACGCAATAAAGCGTCTCTTTAACAACCTGGCGTCTCGCAACGATGGAACACCAGAGCACCGCACGCATTAAATTTTCAGTATTCTGTCCAGTTAAGTCTAGCTATTTCAGATTTAATTTGACCGCTAATACGCTTTTCAGACTTCTCAGTCCATTCCGGTCCAGTCACATACCACACACCAAAGAACGTCTTAAATAAACGTGCGCCAATCTGCTTCCACGTTAAAGACCTGGGCGCATTATGGAACATTTCAGGTTCCAGGTTAGGCGCAACATAAGTACACATGCCACTGTGACAGCTTCAGCGGCACCCAGTTAACGACGGCTGGATGACGCTCATCTATTACGCCTTCGGAATACGCAAAACGACCACGTCACGTCATGTATGACGCCTCAAGTGCACATCCATTCCTGGACACGCCAACTGATGCCATAACCCCAACCATTATTTTCTGCTAGATCACAGCCCGGGTTGATATTATAGACAACGCTTACGATTATCCACTGCTAGGTGCTTGTGGTACCTGCTCTTTCATCCAGGATAATGAATCAGTGGCGCCACTTTTGAATCCTGTTGCTAGCATTCCAGGTGTTATCAAATCTCTGTTTTCCTTTTTCCTGGAAAAATACGAAAATTGCTTTCATTTGTTATCGTGCACTGCAAAACTGTATGAGATCACATTTGCGCAGTCAAACAAATGTGCACATGTGTGTTGACAGTAGTACGTCACTTCGCATCTGCTGTTTTGTTTCATTACTGTAAGATAAGCGCTATAAATATTTTATTAGATGGCGCAACGTTTTCATCAGTCTGCAACAAGTCTGCAGCGTTTGCGCGCTGTGAGTGTCTTAGATACAAATATAGAATCACACCGCATTCACGACGCATAGTGCGAATTAGATACTTATAAACTGCTACTTGCTCTTCACACCTCTCAGCACCTCACGGTCACAGGCACCGCTCGACATCCGCCATGACCGGTGGTGCTTTGACATCTCATAGGTATACCAGCCACTGGCCAAGGGCTCGGGTGATCACACGAGCTACTCTAATCTCACCAACCTTTCACTTGGGGTATGAATCGACGGCCTTGACTGAGCTCACACCAAGCTGTTGACTGCTGGGTGAGAAAGATTCATGTGATCCATGGATATAGAGGACAACACCCTCATTCTTTAGATACATTAATTGAGTTAGGAGAGAAAGTATGTAAGCAACTGCAAGGATGCAACAATCTTTGCTCTGGCAGACGTCTGGAAATGGATCAGTTGATTAATCAGCCTTGACTTGAAGCTGTTGTTAAACATGTGCCCAATTTTTCAACCCTGAAACGCGGCGTCATCATCTGGGGTTAAATAGGATTTCTGACGAGATCAGGAGGGATGGTGACTATGCTATGAAAAAGGTTATTAGATTATTGGATATTATAGCTACCTTGGAAGAAATAGGAGCTCTAGTTTTCCATAGCAGCATATATGAGTGTAACCCATTCATATCAGTTTATCAATGCGATCTGTTCACCAGAAAATTCGTTTGTGGAATGTATGGCTAACTTATGTACTACGCAGCCTGTTTAGGTGTTGTTTTCAACTGAAAGTGCTGTGTTTTATTGGTGAAAGATCCTTGTGTGAGTTTGTGTCTTCATTGAGCATTTGAGGAACAAGTTAGCGATAATTTTCATTCGACCGGCCGTCAATCTGTTCAATCCGTGTGAGCTGGCAAATTTAAAACTTCGCTCCGGTCCTAATCCATGCCTCGCCTCAAATTTCTGATCCCGTCCAGTCCGGCCCGCGGATTGATCTACAATCCGTAGATCTATTCAATCCGTGAAGTGTTCTACGGAACAGTGGAACAAAATCAGCAATAGCCTCGCAACCATCTTTGACATCGGTTCGACTTACCTTAGAAAAATATGTTTATCTTATTTGAAACTGGCACAACAAACAAAGAGCGTAAATGATTTCACTAGATGTCAGCCTTTGCATGTGAGTTGCATGGGTCAATGGGCGATGAAAGCAATCATTACAGCGCAACTAATTTCAGTGCACAGCTGACTTGGGTCTGCTAAGCTCTTACTCACCTTTGCAAAAGACCGTAACAGGCATTGTGGCCATGAATCACCACATAATCTTTTACAAGGTACATTGATGGTACATAGATCATGTATGACCTTATATGCTTCCCATACTCGTCAAAGTCGTTGCAGCATTTGACGTCCATCATTTAACTTTAGCCGCAGTTCACCTCCTTTATGGCGTTTGCAAACAGTCTCAACAGCTCCATGTGTTACATGTCGCCCAACGGTTAGACGAGAAGCGTTGAATAAGGAGGAGCACTAAGATTGAATCAATGTCGATCCTGGATGCAGCCTACTCGGCGCGGCGTGTGTACGCAATGCGACGGTTGGGTAGGTTTTCGAACTGAGTATACTTCCTTTTTTAATTGTGGAAAGACTTTTTGTCAGGCTCTCCCGCTTCGGTGGTCAGAATCCTCGAGCCACTTTTGCCGCTTGGCGATGCTCTTGTCTAGATAACGCAGAAAATTTGGGTTCACCCACTGGCACACGAACCCGGGTATGCGAAATGTCGGTACAGTATATAGAATATGGTTAGCATTCTGGACCGACAGTCCGAGGATGAGGGATGAACTTCCAGTTTCTCCAGCGTCTCCTGGCCGGTGGATGGACACAAATGATCCGCACAATCTGGTGAAGAATATCGCCAAGTTACAAAAGCGGCTCGAGAATTCCCAAATACCAAATCTGAAGTAGCTGAAAAGCATTCTTCTAAAGCAAGAACATGTTTTGACAGTGTCATATTCAAGATGTAAAGTTGTTCGTTTTACGGTTTCAATGCAACAGTAGCGAAATAAGCCAAATAAAATTGCATTTTGAGATGTGTCAGCGCTAATGTGTCAGGGTTTCTACTTTGGAACGGACGTGTATCAACAAAAGAGATGAAACAGGCATAAAAGTATGTTTATAGTTATGATACAATGTCAAATATCACAAACCCGTTTGGGCCATTTGGGCCGCACCATTGACAAATCTTACCATTCAATCATTACCGGTGGCATAGCCAATGATCTCCACATGGAGGGGGGGGGGGACTGATCAGTGTGTTACTCGTTCAAACACTTCTTTAATGTATCACATGTTGCATTAGCCTATATCTGTTCCTTCATATAAGGTTAGGCAAACACTGTGGCCTTCAGGCTCAGTGCTTGTGTTTGGTCCCGGGGATTTGGCCTCCAGGGTTCTCATCATTTTCCCTTCGGATATTGTGTTCGTTTAGGTATTATGTGGTCATCCACCGCTTATCATATCATAGTATTTAGTTGCATTCAATAAACATCCGATTGGGATTCCTGAAGTACTCATAAAATATTATCATGTTATGGCACAGGAACTGTTCGGAACTTCACAATTGTTAAATGAAATGCTACCATTTAACGTTGCTGCTGTTCTCCTTCCAGGCAACCCTTTATGCTGTTGGAAAATAGCTAGCTATAGCTTTTCGTATAACGAGATGTATGGATCAGTTACCTTGCCCCTAGATAATGTTAAGCTCTGTGGAGTCACCTGGCTCTGCTTCACAACTAGACCTGTCATTTCCCTCTCATTTGCTTATACTTCGAAAGATGGTACCCTGCTGTGCACACTCAAATGTCAAGTCTGTATCGGCCAATCAAGATTTATTAAAGCTATCCCACAAAAGGCTAGGGTTACACATTTGAATGTTTACCTTCAAGTGTGCAGGTGACAATTTTTGACACATCAAGCCAATTTTATAAAGCCCCATAAAACCAATGTCGTCAACATTAAATGCGACCTGCAAACTGTCAATATATTATGTCCAATTTGCATCATTGGGTGAACTTCTGAAGACCAGGAGCATGGGAGGGGAGGGTGCCAAGTTGTAGCTGGGGCCGATCTTTAAGCTCTCTGAAATTCTTTCGTTGTTCTTATGGACATTGACCGGACATTAAACATCGAAACTTTAATGGAGAATTCCCGTTGCCCCTGCTGAGCCCCATCTATATAAATCCGCAGTACGCTAATTTCTTGCCAGAATGGCTTTCGAAAGCCCGGCCGTCACTTTCAACATGCATTTGAGAGCCTACACGGGTGTAAACTTCATGTCATCTATTTGAGGAAATAACTGCACCACCCCACCATTGCGAACAGAGTAGGGTCAAAAATGACCATTGCGATGCACAGAAGAAGCAACTCAGAAGTGGCACTTGCACCCCTAATATTTGTTGTTAAGTTACAGTTTCATGCATATGCTCGAAGTGATTCAGGCGTTTTTATTCCCAAAATCATGGAAAAATCAGATTGCACCTGTCTTCCCGGCCTATCCGCCAAGGAAGCTTCCTAGCGCCTCTCTTAACATTGAATACAACCGATACCGACTTCTCATTGATTGCACACTCGGAACATTTCTCTTCCATCGAGGTGACCGTTCGCTTACACGTGTCACCGGTTTGAAGAAACCCGTATCTGGACCGAACGGGCGAAACGGTATGTGACAGTGAAGGCGAAATTCATGTGAAATGTTGGCAAAAGTCGCCCTTATTAGATACAAAGCATGGTGCAGGGATACGGGCTTGCGTTGCCATGTTCGACCAGCAACAGCTGTTTCAGTCCCCGGTAAGGTTAGGAGGCGTCCTAACAAACGTTTTGAGACTCTCTTTATGGGTAACAACGGCCTAGAAGTTATAGAAAACAGCTACTATTGACAAACCCGTACAATGATCCCCTTAAACACGTAAATTATCATGGCCGTCCGCTTGGTGACGTCACCGTGGGATTGCCATGCGTAGTCTCGACAGGGTTCCGAGCTGACCCCTTGGCCTAGGCTTAGGCAAAAACGCGAGTATTAGTGGGTTCAGCTGTGGCTAGTTAACTCTTCTTCGTCATGCAATGCGGTAAATGCATTCCTGTCTCTATCCAATCCGACGAATGTATCCATATTTCAATTTTCCACCATTTTAGAAAGGTTTTAGATATTAGGTATCATGTTTTATGTACAACGGTCAAAATGGTATTTTCCATCCGTCGAAAAGCATAATACCTGGCTTTGAGCTGTCTTTACCAATGAATTCCTCATCAAAAGACGGGTTTTATATATCAGGCAGGCATGGTGAAATCTCAAGCGATATTATGTTTTTAAACCCGTAGGTCTCATGCTAGACCAATATTTTGTTAAGCTTCACAGCCATGTGAATGAATTAACATCGTTTCTGAGCCCCAACTGATGTTCAAAAACGTCGCAGTGTTGTTCGTCAATTTACGATCGATCAGCTTCTAGCGCTGCCTTAAACCACCTACATTTTGAGGATTGATACCTGATCGGGGCTGTAGAGCCGAATAATTACATCAAAGCCTTAAAAAGGACAGTGTCGAAAATGTCACAATACCTGATACATATTACGCGCAAAGTAATACAGTCCCGGAAAAGTTTATGTGATTTTCCATATGATGATCTCCATGGGAAAATGCAAAGTTTGTTCTAAGGTCATGACTCTTGTATCTATATATCCAAGCTCGTGCACCTATGTTCTCCAGCTAAAACTTGGTGCATGCTTACATCTTGTTAGTTACCACACGCCATCGAAGGTGCTGTTGGTAAAAGACAGCGAGCAAGGCTCAGTTAAACTTAACGTTTTAGATAAAGATGCTCCACCGTAATGCTATGAGAACAACTGCCTCCATTCGACCATTTCTTTGGCCATGAAGATGCAACACAATCGGTTTGTGGGAATATTACTCTATAGCTGAATAAAAATCGTGTGCTTTTGTTCATGCTAAGCATTTTAATCAAACTGACTAAACGGTCAAAATTATGTAACAAGGGAAAACTTTTTTATACAGCTGTCCCATGTCAAAGTTGCATTGTAGGTTTATTTTAGGTCAGATGCAAAAGCAAGGAGACATTGAAAAGGAGCGTTGCACGTTTGCATGGAGATTTAATCTGAAATAACCGTCTTGAATGTGATTCAGTGCAGTTTGCACTCCTGTTCTTCCTAAAACATAAGTGCTTCTAGTTGATGAGTTACACGTCTTTTAAAGATGTCAGGGGTTTCTCGGGGAGAATATTTCAAGGTCTCCCAGGCATTCATGACGCGAGCATAATGCCATTCAAATCCCTACACTTCATCAGCTATGCGGCGATCAAGGCCAACACAAATATAATTATAGAGTAGTTCATGTCTGGCGTTCGTGAGCATGATTTCTAGATATAACAGACGTCAGCTGGCTTTCAATCAATGTTGTGCACGATACTATGGCGCAATAAAACAATGTCGTATTGAGGAGCTTATTTACTTGACGGAGAAATTGTGTTGTCTAGAGCAGTCTTTTAACTAAAAGTAAACCATCTGATGGTTGCTTTAACATCTTCAGATATGGAACATTCTCTACAATGGTGAGAAAAACAGTGCTAATCTTTGCAAACAGATGCATCTTCAATTAAGTTTAAAAAGGTGGAGCGTTGAGCACCGGTGCGGTAGTTGAACCTATAGGTTGATAGAACAAATAGTTCGAAAAAGTCAGATAGAGATCTGAAATCTAAATTCAGAATCGGAATAGGCTGGTAAAATACACTACAAACAGCGTTTAAGACTGTGCTTAACTTTTGTTCCTTGTACATTTTTGGTCATTTTTCACTTTTTGGTCCATACTTTGTAAAGCACGAGGTCATAAGGCTGTCAGTCACTGCACAACATGCACCTTGTAATTGGACGTCAAATGAGCGTGAAATTAGATCATTTCTATAAGCCGATCAACTTCGGTCAGCCAATTATCAGACTGATAACTTTTCAAGCAAATATGACAGAAGGCTGAATCTAGTTTCAAACGACGCTAAATCGCAAGTAGCATATCTGGAAACTCAATATTCTACATCTTGGATCGGATAAAAGTGCACATAAAATCCCTTATACTCAAAATATGGTTTAATTTTTAGCCAAGAAAGTTTGTGTTCCAAAAATGCCTCGTGGTGCTCGAATGTCTCCCTATGGATGGCACGTTTTCTGACGCGTTTGCTTTTTTACGATTTTCAGTTACCCGAAACGCTAGAACAGATTTACCACCTTAGAGTGATGGCGGTGCTTTCTGGCGAAGTTAGGTGAAAGAGTTAGTAACAGACATCAAGTTTCTGTTTAGCGTGTTTCTCACCCCGATGTATTTCTTTGAATATCAAAGTTCACTCGCCTTGACATGAGCAAAGTGACTTAAGCAGGACAAACTTTTTCCCGTGGCGTTGCGCAAAATTCAATTTTATAGTTATAGGCTGGCCCCAATTAATTCAAATTTCAAACACAAAAAGCTCGTCTGGACGTCCAACACCACGTATTTTCACTGCAAGTGGATCCGTTCAGTGGCATTCTCACAGTACCAACTTAAAGAGAATGTTTCACATCTGAAAATATTTAGGCATCAAATATGATAGAAATGCTCACATGAAAATATTTGCAGGCTTCTAAGTGCAACAGCGTTCAAGGCAGCCCAATTTTAACATTAGGCAACTGAGCTCCCCAATACGCCATCGCTTGATTACGTTTTGGAACGTCCCTATGACGTCAGAGTCCCTATTAGATGGCCGTATCAGAATTACCGCGGTAGCAGTCTGGCTGACTCACTTGTAGTACTTCAACCTGCTGATAGGTGGCGCGCGTGCTAGCGTGTCTGCGCGGAACCATTTAATCGTTAAGTGCGCGTTTATTGGCTCTTTCTTGTAAGGTACTTGTATGTTTGCCGTGATTGTATATTGCTCACGTACGTTTACATACTCAGTTATGGTGTCCACCTGAATTATTCGGTTATTAGTCGTAAGTCTGTCACAACTCGTACCACCGCGCAACGCCCCGTATGATGCAGCAAAAAACTTGATTCGTGTTGGAAACTTGCACTCAACGCATCATAATGGTAGAAGGCCAACTAGTGACCGCTGATGCCACGAATCGTGCTGACCTATGCCTGACACGAATAGGTCGATGATCATAGCTGTTCCTGACCTGGAGCACTACATAGCCGATGAATTGGCCGACGATTGTGAACTGCATTGAATGATCTTCAACATGACTATCTCAGTTCAAAATCCCTTTCAGAGGTGGAACACTCTTTATAACACAACAGATGGAGCATGAAAGATTTCCTTCAAAGGGAGTGTCCCACCCTGGGGCGTATTTCAAAACGCACCCTGGTGAAACCTCAAGCCCATTTATCATAATGAAAGCACTGATTAGTGTCACCGCAGCAGCATCACCATTAATACGAACACAAATTTTAGTCATTTTGAGTCCAGAATACGCTGTCAACGCTTGTAACAGCACCACATTTCTTTCTATTCTTAGAAACCCCAGAATGTATATCGAGTCTGCGAGATCCGTAGTTGCCGCGACCCTGTCGTCATGACAGTCGCCGTCGTCACGACGACGGCAGAATCTGTTGAGGGGCGTAGTCAGCTGTTACGGGCTTCAGGTACCAGTTTGAGCTGCTTTAACCCGCACACTGCGGGCCTGCGGGCTTAACAGTGGCACCTATACTATTATGAATGGCGTCAGTACAAATGGACATTTGTGATTGGCACAGCGGGCTGCGAAGACCAGTTACCGAAAAGCGCACTGGTTTAAATTTAAGCCAGCGCGTCACTTTAGATCATGTGATAACCCGATTCCCAAAGCCAACGCGTGCTACGAAAAAAGCCATAGAGGAGAAATTAAAGGTCGTAACATAACGTTTCATTGAATTCGAGGGATAATAGCCTTAAGTTTGCATATTTTGTTCTCTAAAAAGTGCTTTCAGCTTTCGTAGCATTTATCGTGCAAGCAGTTTGACAAAATAGTGCGTCGCAAACAATTTAGAACACACCTGTTGGAAAAGCAAAACAAATCAAATGCAGTGTTTTCATGGTGGGGAGCAGGGAGTCCGACGCGACTACTCCCATAAGAGCAGCTACTTGAAATAGAAATTCTGAGATGTTTAGAAGGATTTCGAGAAAACTGGTATTATCGATCAAATCGGACGCGCCTGATCTAACAATGAAAAACGCAAAAAACGACGCACACTCCCTTTTCAGTGTTCCTTGTCAAGATCCGAAATCCGTGAGCTACGAGCACGTGCAGCATATTGGACTTGTGACCTTCTGAGTCACGGAAGTCATTAACTAGAGATTCGGAGTTTTGCGTTCAGAGGTCCCCACAGCAGTCATTCAATCGTGTGATTGCCTCCGAGTGTCAAAAGTGTGCGTGCGTTGCAAGCGGATTTTTTTAGGGGGAGGGGGTATTTGCCATTTGGATCATGGTGGTGGTGTCATCGCGGGTCTGAACTTTGACCCCAAGCCGACGGCCTTAGTTTGCCATTAGTTGTGATAACTCGGTGCATGCTATTTGGCTGACCGTCGGCGATGGCAGCTCTTTATACTTACAGCATCAACACGGCTGAAGAGCATGCGGCAGCACGCATCGCAGCAATCCCGCTGGGGGACGCAGGGCTGAACTGCATCTGGAACTGGGCCGGACTGCACCCGCGCTAGACTGGTCTGAAGCCGAGCCGGGTCAGACTGCTGCCGAACTGAGGCCCCTCAGCTGACCGTGCAGCACGTGTCGGCAGGTCGGAGCCCGCCTGCGGTCTGGAGCCCCCACGGCCCGGTGCCTGACCGTTCGATGTGCTGCTGTGCAACATACACCACACAACGGACCGACCGCACTTAAGCGGCGCTCCGAGACAGGCAAAGGGGCTGTGGTGGTGGAGGTTGCGGCGGTGGGGCTGTGAAGCCCGCCTTGGTAACACGGCGACGTTTCGTGCTGAGCAGTGCACGGGCATGGACTGCGACAGGGGTGGCTTTTTATGACAAATATTTGCCAGCGTTTGCGTCAGGCACTTTCACTGACAAGAGCTAGGAAGAAATGCGGAGGACCACTGTTCGTTGTCCCCTAGTTTGCACATGCATTCACAAACATTGCAAAAGCCAAGCATATGACAGCAGCATGCCTATTTTGGATGCATTGCTTTATCATCCAAGACCGGTCAAGGAATACGCTTGCCGCAGTTGCATGGTGTCCCAATCACCTCAGTCACCATCTGTGTCGACGCCGCAGTCATGTAGAGGATTGGCGTGATCGTCAAACTTGCGTTCACACACGCTAGCCGATCCCACGCAGGCTGGTGGACGGCGTCCACGATGACCGGCACCACAATTGCTCCGCATCATCATGACGTGTAACGCGGTGTAAAGGTTAACACGCGCCCAGGTGGCCAATTGAATGCCCTTTGCTCAGGGTGGGGAAGGTCAGTTTGACCCCAAAGGTCTGAAAACTTAGATAGCTAGAGATACCAACGTGTACGTGAACTCACCTGTATCAAAATTTTAGGCTACTAGCTCATGCCCTTGGGGTCAAAAAGGGTCAAACAAGGTCAAAATCCAGATCAGTGCCTCAGGTGCCCCCAATCCTCCTCATGCAACCGCCGTGAAGCTAGGTACCTGTTCTAAGCAGGGCAATGAGGTCAACTTGTTTGACCTTAATGAGGTTAAGTTGACCAAATACCTAGGAGATTGCTCCTATTTTGTCATTCGAATAATCGTTAGGGATTTCGCCAGGTGGCATGTTCAAGAAAACAAAATGTTGACTTATGTCATCTTACGTCAGTGACCTACTCTGACCCCCCAAAAGTTAATAGAACATGTCTGTTGCGATCCATTTCATGAATAAATTCGAAATGAGCACCAGAACCCACCCCATGAAACCAAGCTCTCGAGTAAAATAGAAGTTTAGTTTTGATCTCGGTCTGGCCTTCATACCTTACCCTAGGTTGATAAAATTGGCTGTAATCATAAATTCGACTGGTGAATTGCCTAAGGGACTATTTCGGATGTGCATGTCGTCGTCTAACACTCCGTTGTGGCACCGCATTGAACGATTCCCTAGAAATACCATTTTCTGACAGTCATGGCCTGACTGGCCTGCCGTGTGTCAACAACCTTGCAAGGTACGTCTAATTTTGCATCAAAAGATCTGCCTTTCAATTTTCTACAGTCATGCAAAGTTTGGCGCGACTACTCCGCGCCGTTCGGAGATCGCCCTGAGAAAATATTCTGAAGAGCATTTGACCCCCAACTCGAGCGTGTATGGATGGATTGTGCGACGAGGGCCCCGTGAAGCGGCGCGCAATGCGAGACGATGCCGCGAAGGCTGTGAAACCGCGGGTCAAAGGTCACGAAACAACGTATTGGAGGCGCCGAGGCCGAGTGCTGAAGGCTAGTGGCCAGCAGTGCGGCAGTGAGGCGCAGAGACAAGCACAGCGCTTCTCCGTTATACCTGAGTGATTGCTGCGGATCCCAGACATGTCCATCTGCAGGTTGCAGGGACTGTCCTACATTTCTATGGGATTTGAACTGGGATAGTCCTTTTCACGACCACTCCCCGCAGTTCAGCGCCATGGTATTTCTAAGACTTGAAACCTTCTTGTGGATGCTCGTGAATTTGTGCAGCCGTCTACGGGGAAGTCACCCAGACATGTAAGACGCCCTAAAAACGTCACACGGGCACTCCATCTTATTGACTGTGTTGCGTATAATTTTTAAAAAATACCGGGTCACTTAAGATTTGTGCTGGCGGTGATGCAGCACCAAACGTTCCCTAAACAAAAGGTAATTGGCTTAAAGTCAGAGTTTGCTGTCCATTTCAGCCTCCATAACTAACTTGTCATCGAGACCGATTTTTCTGTGACCTTGACCGCTTTTTCTACAGCGCCACTTTATCGCTCGAAGAAAAACCACAAGTGACTCATTACGTTCACTACAGCAGCAACTTTGACACAACTTTAGCAGCAACTCTGACGTCATGAAACCATGTATGACGGAATCGAACGATGACGTCATTTAGAGCACTTTTTTTGCTTGAAAGCAAGCTAATAGCCATAAGAAAGCTTATCATATCTGAGGCTTGCTTCAATATATTTAGATGCAGAAAAGTCCCCTCAAAGAGACTGTTCATATTTATACGAGGACATCGAACTGAGATAACCATGTTTAAGAATTCGCACTGCAGTTTAGCAGTGTGCCCTTTGAGAGACTTTAAAATTCCTTGTTCCTGACTTCATGCGCCCCTGAAACTTGTGCAGCCTACTTCGCGCCGCCTATTTGAAAGTCACCCAGACATAGATGTCGGCATTGAAAGATAACAAGAATTCCCAAACTCAATGGCCGTATTATTTTCAATGTCCCGTATAATGCCACATAGGAGTATTCGTGTCTTGAGTGCGTCAGTACGAACCATCACATCAACAAAGAACACCTTGGCCAGTGTGTTAAGCCGCCGATTGCATGCTTCGATCACGTACCGTGTCTTTATTCGTCGCACGGGCATTTGGGCAGTTATAACGGACATCAGGCTGCTAATCGAATACTGCAGAAAAGCGATAAATAAAAAAGATTCCATCACAGAAAGGCATGTGGAGGCACTCCGAGAAAATGTCAAAACACTCACGTACCGCCAACAACATGAAGCTTCATGCACAGCCACCAACGCCACCTTGTGGCCCTTGAATTACATGCAAGTGAATCTGCCGTCCGCCAAAATAGAAACTTTGACAAGGCCAAACTGGCAGTGACTCTGATCATAAAAAACGTTCCATGACGTTAGTAAACGATGACGTTTTGAGGAGCAATTCTATTAACGGGGAAAAGTTGTGATTTAGAGCAATCGTGTACGCCAAAAGGCACAACAATTACCAGAGAGCTTTTTCCATTATATCTAAAGCTTGCCCCAATATCTTCAACTGTTGAATGCTCTGTTTAAGCCAACTTGTGGTAAAAAGCGGATTTGTGAGAGCTCGGCTTATTATCTGAGTGTCAGTACACCAAGATTCTGGTCGTGTCGCATCAACAAATTAGTATGCTTCCTTGCCCGTGTGACCTAGCCTTGCAACAAGCTACTGTAGTAAGATGTAGGCATCAACCGTGTTATCGCATGCTATAACCAAACCGTGCTGGGTGGGGCGGGGGGGGGGCCCACTGCACAATTATTGGGTATCACCTCACATTAGCCGATGCCATGGTGTTAGGTACCTGTCCGTTGCTGGCATGAAATCGTTGCGTAGACGTATAACAATCCGACGTCAATAACGTCACTGTGTATAACAAGACGCGGTCGCTCGAAAATTGCAGGCACCAACGACGACTAGAACAAGTTAGCTGATTGGCGCTGGCGCAGCGTGCATGTCACTATTTGATATTTGAATGAATTATCATCCAAACGAGAAAAAAAAGTCGTCAGGTTACTTGTAGTTGTGCGCGTCTTGATTGCTGTTCTGTTCTTGTTAGAAAGGCTAGTTGTTTTTACCAGAAAGGCCTATCCTTCGCAATATATTGATGTACCGTCCACGGCGCACAATGCGAGCACCATCAACACTGATGTTCATAGTTGGAGTAGCCAGGCGCTGGTGGATAAAGCGTAATTGGCCAAATTTTACGAAACGTGACTTAAACCACGAGACCACGTGATGATTGTGATAGACGTCTTGTTAAAAAGAAGATGCCAAAGGAAACCGGGATGAAACCCCGGACGGGGAGGCTGCATGCGTGGGCTTCTGAATAATTTAGAATATCTCCTGTCGGCCAGCAACTCCGAATGGAGAAGGGTGCCCGGGCACTAAACAGGGCTCGGTGCCGGGCAAGTGCCCCATACGCCGAGCACGGCCAGGACCAGGACATACAGTGTCAGAGCGTCTCCCCCGGGTCGCTCAGGGGCGCTTGAAGTATTGAGCGCTTCCCCTCTATTGGCCGGGGAGTCAGTCAACAGGGTCTCCAACCTGTCAGGGCATCAACAGCCGAACAAGGGCCGCGTTATGTCCCTCGAATTCAGTCATAGTAATTCGCATCACTCGTGACTCGGAGATCGCTGAGACAACCGCCGCCTTTCTGTCTGTGAGCAGTTCCAGCACCGGAGGGGGCTCGCACCAGTCACGGCCCCCTTCGAGAAACAGGAGCAAGACTAGGGCCCCAGGATGCCAATCAGATCACCTGTTTCTAGTCACTCACTGCGACCTAAGCAAAACCAATAAGCTCTAGCGTTAAAGTGGCGTGGTTGCATGCCGGTTTTCCGAAATAAACTGAGGGAGGGGAGCTGAGCCGGAAGAAGTGGCTAAACCGGCCCACTAAAAACCGGCCCACTAAAAACCGGCCCACTAAAAACCGGCCCACTGAAAACCTGGCAGCCACAAAGGCTTGACGCACTTCCTCTCAAAGCTGAATAGTAAACCGCATCTCCGCTTTAAGTCTAAAAACGTTTAAAAAGGTCTTGAATGGCTATAGACAGATGTTAGGGCCTTAAAATGCTGTGCTCATTGCTCCCAACAGTTAAAACATGGCACATTATGCCACGCATGCATCGAGATACCGGGATGAAGCCATAGGAAGAGCCAAGACAGATCCTCTCAACTGAGACGAGAAGTCTGCACTAGATGCCAGGCGGTTTCGCAGGAATGTATTGCAAATTAACATGTTGTTGGAGAAAATGACATTTTCCCCTGAGAAACATTTTAGGCGCATGCCTGCGCAGGTATAATTGTGTGGCATGCAATGTGTACACGCAGATATACTGGAGATTAAGCGCATATTTGTACTGCGTTCTAGGCTAACACCAACGGTAAAGGTCGGGTATTGCCGGCGTGCGTCATGCACTTCCTAACACGGCTTCAGTCAACGGAATCTGATAGAAACCCATACAATATTGTTATCAGCAGATGCACAAGGCATTTTTGAATACGCTTAGCACTTTCATATACCTTTATGTACAATTTAATGACATTGAAAAGCGATTTACCTCATACCTGTCAACTCGTCACTTTGCTAAACCTGCAGTGCGGCGGGCAGTAGATTATACAACGATAAAATGCACTCACATTTTCAGCTGATTGTGACGTCACATTTTACAAATCGGTGCTGGCCTGGTAATGGCTCCACACAGAACCTGGCGGAGGGGTACAACACCATATGGGACGGGACGGAGCTGAACAGAGCCGAGCGGGATCGGACGCGATCAAATGGTACCGGATGACACCAGATGGAACCAGATGGAACCGGATGGAACGCACTGAGACCAGACGAGACCGGATAGCTTCGGACGTGCGTGATGGAACCAAACGGGCCTGAAAGTAATCGAACCAAACGGGACCAAACGAAACCGGGCAGCACCTGATGAAGAGTGATGAGCTCAGCCGGGACCGGCCAAGATCGGGAGGGGCCTGTCCTGACCGGACGAGGCGCTACGGGACTGGACAGTGCCGCAAAGCTGAATCTGGTCCTAAACGAGGCAGAATTGGGGAAGTATTTCTTGACGCGCCATGTATTTTGCCTTGTTTCAGAAATATGCAACTAAACTGCCTAATTCGAAAAATCGGTGAAACTTCTGACCACCAAATCTTGTGTTGAAAATGATGCGTCATGGTGTCCTGGGTGTCTCTCTATAGGCAGGTTTTGTGGCACGTTTTCTGACGCTGTCGACATTTCTCTTTAATATTTTTAAAGATAAAAAAACTAGAATAAATCTACCGCACTGGATTAGTGGCGGTATTTCCTAACAAAGATGGGTCAAAAGCATACCAGCCGGCTTTCAGTTTTTTTTTATCGCGTTTCTCGCGGCAGCCTCCATCTTTTATTGTCAAGATTCTCTCTCTAGACTTAGACGTTAGCAAAGTGTCTTAACGCCCGCTTTGGGTATGGGGTTCACCCCTTCCCTCACAGGCTTTTACAGGATAATTTCCCAATGCCGCGGCATAGCCGCGCCAACCTTTGCGTGCTTTACGCAATTAAATAGTAATTTTTTATATAAAATTAGGTGTACCTTATAGGGCTGGTCACCAATGGTAGACCAAAGTCAGGTCGAGACTATCAGCGAAGACAGTTTCTAGGTAGCCGTTCAATCTCATACAACTACTAATGTGTGTTACACGAAGCATTACTTTTTGTGGTAACTTCTTAGGCAATAAAACTCGGGATTACAGCACAATCTATTGACCTAGGATCAGAACTGAGGTTCAAACCAAAGCCTATACCAACCTGTTTTTTTACTTGAGACTTTGCTATATGGGGTAGTTTCTGGTTCTCATTTCGACTTTACTGATAACAGGGACCACAACTAATATCTTCCACGGACATCTTAAGGATCAGAGCAGGTCAATGGCCTAAAAGTACATGGGTCAACATTTGTTTTTAGGAAAATAGAAACATTTTAGGGACATGAGATCTCGGGAGGGGGGGGGGGTCAAAGTGGCTCTCCGTCCACCCGAGCGGAGGGCATTCAACGGGCCACCCGGGCGCGAAAAGACTTATTCCTGTAGCGTTACGCAAACTTCAGCTTTGTTGGCTACGACATTGACCACACCTTGATCAGTCTCAATATTTCTAAGACCAAAAGACTCGTCTGGACGTCCAACATCACAAATCGTCAATGCGAATGATGTTAATGACCTAAAAATACACACATACACCCACGTGATTCATTCGTCAACGCGAATGAATCGTCTGTCTGTCCGGTCTGGCCCGTCCGGTCCCGTCCGGTCCCATCCGCAGTTCGGCTAGGTCACTCCTGGTCCGTTCTGCCCCGTCTGGTCAGCTGTATTCCGTCCACTTGGGTTCTCCCCCTCCCCCCCCAAAAAAACTGAATAAAGAATTGCACTCCTGGAGGGCATCATTAGAATACCTTGCTATTTGCACCGAATGTTAGTGCAGAGATCGCAGAATGTAGGCTATCCTGCCCAATCTATCGGCATGTTGGTGGAGCGGCGTGTCTGTGAGAGGCACGCGTCCGTCTGGTTCACCATTATCGGTTCTTGCCCCACAGTTTGCAGTATGTCCTAATTCATTGCTCACAGATAAAAGGGTACATTCAGCTGCTGAAATGGTTTCGTGCAACATCAAGTACGCGTAAATGCGCATCGTTTTAAAGGGCACGGAGGCGCCGCACAGTAAAGAAAAACATATTGATAGATCTGAAGTCCAATTTGCAGACTTGCCAGTCCGACACAAACATGACGGCCAAGTCTGCGCAAGGTGGGCCCGATGCAGGACTCACAGACTCAATAGCATTACCAAAAGGCTTCTTTGCATCCCGAGTTCTTGGCCGGTAGCCTGTATGCGTATCATCATAAATGAAGAAGTCGCATGTCCTCCGTTGAGACGTCTCATGAGTCCCCTTATCGGTCAGATAGGTTTCGAAGGGATATATCAAACGGCCTTGGTCCTCTCAAACATTATCTGAGCCTCGCGAGAGGATTCGATAAAAACCTTTTTCCAGAAACGGCCTCCCGACTGTTTCTGAGTGCAGCTAGATGAAGCTGATCAAGTATTGGGGATGGGATGGCTGACATGTAGTTTTGCTTTAAGAGTGTAAGCTAGTTTCGGCACGTCATGCATGTGCTCGTGCCTTCACTCAAACGCATTGCGAACAGAGGCGGTCCCAGCTGTCGGTAACATATTCACAGTTCTATTTTTGTGGTGTTTACGAAAATGGGTAATGAATATTCATTCGTCCTGACGTTAGTAAAGGGAGTAGTTGGGTGCATGTTTTATTATGTGTATGAAATACACTGAGCCTGATCGTGGTGGTAAACATCCAGACAGACGGCATCTAAGCTGCAAGAGTTAACGCTGTGAGTATGTTTGTGGATCTGTCTGGGGCGATTTGAAGACTGGACCGGACTGCACTGGATTGGCCCGGACCGGCAGAACGCTGCCGACCAGGAAACAGGCAGCGCGGAGTTCGATCCTTGTTTAACGAGAAGGCCTGTAATATGCTTATTGCGCCAATCTACGGACAATGATGATGCATATTTGGTCATACATTTTCTCTTTCTTTCGACAGGCATGAAAGCGTGAATATGGAAAAAGTTTATCCGGAAAGTCGCTGAATGGCCTGCCCTAACGCGTACTAGGCAGCATCGAAGGTTCTGGTGCACTTAGTCAATATAGCAAAGCTAGAACAGTGATGAAGCAATGGTGCGATCCTGGTACAAGTGAGCGACAAAGCGCCTTGTCTCGACACCTGAATATCGATTTAATGTGCACATGATCTCTGCATGCACGCAAGTCGTTTGGAGCTCAAAGTGCAAAGCAATGTCGGGGGCCCACACACGCTGCGGGTGCGCTCTCACTTGCATACTCAGGCCCGGAAGGCGCCAAGACCGCGTGATTGATCGCGGCGCTGGTGGCGCCATCGTCGATGGAATTAAATGCTGCCTGCCATCTGGCGGGTGACGCCACGGTGGTATTGCTGGCAGCGCATGGCTGGCAACGTTTGCTGAGCACAGCCGTATTTCCAAGTGGCATCGCTTTCCTTTCTTCACGTCATTCTTATATGTTTTTCTCTTTGATATTGGCCTAGTAATGGTTGCATTTGTATTGATGCGTTATTGCTAGTGATCTGCGTATCACAACTTGCTCGGTACGTTTACTTCTCTATAGGAGCATTTCCTATCCAGGTCCACGTGCGCTTCCACCTGTGTTACCCCTGACCCGAACAGTTCTCATTTATCAACACACTCCCTGGTGGCCGGCTGGATAACCTTCGCTCGGGTGGGCGTCAATTTGACCCCCTGAGATCTCAGAAACTAAGAGAGTTAGAGACACCAAATGCACGGGGTGTGCTGGCCTACGCGTAAACCCACTTGAGTCAAAATTTTATGTTCCTGGATCATGATCCTTGGGTCAGATTAGACCGAACAAGGTCAAACTCCAGACTGGTGTCCAAAAAGTCCCTGGTTCTTCTCATGCAACCACCGCGCACCTAGATACCTTTTCTAAGCAAGAGGTCACTGGTACTTGAGTAAAAGAACGTACTGGTTTTGACTTTAATCTGACTTGCCTTTAACCTAAGTGTTGTGTTTCCCTAAGAAACCATCACAGATAACTTCGTTCAGCACTCCGTTGCTCAATCAGATTGAACGATTTCCTAGAAACTGTCCTCGCTGAATCCATGTCGTGGCTTGATCTGTCGTAGGTCAGCAACCTTACAAGGTAAATAATAATTTCTGACATTAAACGATCCGCCATTCAATGGTCTATACCTACGCAAAATGTGGCGTGGCCGCATCGCGCCGTTCGGAAATCATTCCGGAAAACCCTCCGGGGGATTCTCGATCCATTTTAACCAAGGGCTATCCTTTGTTCTAGATAGAAGAATCTAAATGATTTTCCCAGAATCGTCACTTTCTTCCGCAGCTCTCACGCAATCATTGTTTAGGACCCATTGGCCCTGTCCCTTAATTATCACAGGCGCACGAGGCAAGCGGTTGCACACATGGCAAGACAAGGTGCGGAGAAACCCTGGTCTGCCACCGCTTTTCAAGATGGCATATTCAGGATAACGCTATTGATTTCGGCCGTCCCCTATTGCTGCCCAGAAAACGCATTCACGTGAAAGCTCAACGACGTTTTTCCGATTGCACTGCGTCGTACATACAGTGCTGGGCGCTGAATTTTTAACTACCACTGAATGTCACGCATCATTTAACCGTCATTTATTATCTGAATTAAAACACCCTTGGAGACACCTCCTCTTGTTCAGGCTGCCCTGCCGTATTTAACAAACCACGAAGCCTATGTACTCGCAAAATTCACAAATAAGAGCTGTCGGGAGCAGCTCCTTGGCTCTGGTTGACTGATGCGTTGAAACCATCTCCAAAATTCAAGTAAAACCGAGACGTTGGCTTGGGAGGTCTTCTGTATCAGCCACACGGCGAACAACCCGTAAAACGTATGTCGTGCATGCATTCAGCGTTTTGGACGCACCCCGTGATATGCTCGTCGGTTAAATTCCTCAAATAGTGAAATGGAAGTCCAGACAAAACATAAGCTTGCACACAGCGTAGACATAGCAGTTGACTTTTCCCCGTGAAATGCGGTCTCAAACAATCAAGCCTGTATGCTTGAAATGTGTACTGAATCAGTGAGGTTATAGACCGGTAATCAGAAAATCAATTCCTTGCCTGCTCACATCAACGGCAGAATATTACAACGATCGTGTTCCAAATGATGCATTGAAAACTTGCCGAGTTTGAAAGCAAATGCAATGAGCATTTGCACTGTCGTACTCATATGACTCACTGGGATTTCGAGTGGACTTCCTGACCTCAATGCAACGCATTATGCATAGCTGTTGAAATACAATGAAGCTCAATGCACAATAGCTCTTCCAAAGTTACATTTAAGCCAACTATGTCCGTTGCGACCAACAGTTACATGGCGAGTCACAGAGCCAGTATTTTCTGTTTTTCGTGAAGACTTGACTTGTTCCTAAATGAAGTGATCGATGATATAGAATGCGTTTCAATGTACGTTGTTCTTCATCTGATCCATGCCAAAACAGTGCGCATTGCAAGCAACTACGTGTCCCATCAAAAGTCCGTCATGCGATGATGATTTGGGTTTTCGGGCGCACCGACTACGTTGGTCACATGGCGCGCCATAACCTACTTTTTATCTAACAGCTGCCCGAAGAAGCGGGAGATAAGTTTACGTTTGATATATGGCATGGAATCGTATGTCTTCAAGATAACTAAAAATGTGAGTCATGCACTGAGTTGGTGCCGTCTCCCAACATACGAGTGTTTGACGCGAGGACGCAGATCCGAATTGGCGCATACGTTACGAAATGAGGTGGGCACAATCCATCAAAACATGTCGTACGGTGTAACGATCCCCGCAGCGAGGACACCGTGGTTGGTTTTCCCCGCATAACAGGTATCGGTGAGTTGCGTATGTGTCCTATTTTTCGGCGGCATAGCGTAACTTCCTCCCGCCTCACCTTATGACAGCTGGACGCCCATGGTCCCAACCGAGGCATTATCTCTCTGTTTATTGGCAGCATGCACATCCCAATTCGCTTCCCACTGCTTCAACATGAAGGCAGATACCACTGCATATAGGTCGTTAGCGGGGACTGTCATAGTAAGAATGCCAGACGCGTATGTGGCACGCCTTGCTGCGGCATCAGCTACATCTTTACCCGATATGCCAACGTGGCTTGGTATCCAGCAGAATACCACCTGCTTCCCGGATCGCGACAGTGCAATTTGGCCTGCATTTACACACTAAATGGACAATGCCCTTTGATCCTAACATAACAAATCGCGTTAGGAAAATTTTCAATTTTTTGGTCTGAGAAGCAAAACCATGGAAATTTCCGCGCATCAAGAATACTGTGCGTTTCCAGTAGTGCATTAATGTTTTATTATAGGTCATTCGACGCGTAATCGCACAGCAAACACGATGGTGTAACTTAAAAAATTAACGCATGTATAGTTTCTAAGTTATTCGAACGAACACTCTCAAACAGAGCTGGATGCAGATTTCTCTATTGATGCAGAACCTGTTTCCATGCACAGAAAAACTTGCCGCTGCATTTACACACTAAATGGACCATGCCCTTTCATTCTCAAATGAAAAAATCGCGTTTGGAAAAATTTCAATTTTTCGTCTCAGAAACAAAATAATGGATATTTGCGCGCATCAAGAATACTGTATGTTTCCAGCCGTGCATTATTGTTTTATTATAGGTCATTTGACGCGTAATCGCACGGCGAACAAGATGGTGTAACTTAAAAAAAAACACATGTACAGTTTCTAAGATATTTGAACGAACACTAAAACAGTGCTCGATGCAGATTTTGGAATTGCTGCAGAACCTGTTTGCATGCACAGAAACACTTGCCGCTGAGTTCACACACTAAATGGACCATTCCCTTTCATTCTCAAGTGAAAAAACATTGTTTAGAAAATTTTTCTTTTTTGTCTCAGAAACAAAGCCATGCAAATTTGCGCGCATCAAGAATAAGGTATGTTTCCAGCCGTGCATTAATGTTCTATTATAGGTCATTCCACGCGTCACCCCACGGTGAACACGATAGAATGATCAAAAAAAATTAACGCATGTATAGTTTCCAAGGTAATCGAACGAGCACTCTCAAACAGCGCTCGATGCAGATTTCGCAATTGCTGTAGAACCTGTTTGCATGCACAGAATCACTTTCCGCTGAATTTACAGACTAAATGGACCAAGCCCTTTCATTCTCAAATACAAAAATCGCGTTCGGAAAACATTCAATTTTTGGTCTCAGAAACAAAACTATGGAAATTTGCGCGCATCAAGAATATTGTATGTTTCCAGCCATGCATTCATGTTTTATTATATGTCATTCGACGCGAAATCGCACGGCGAACACGATGGTGAAACTTCACAAAAATTAACGCAAGTATGGTTCTTAAGTTATTCGAAAGAACACTCACAAACAGCGCTCGATGCGGATTTTGCAATTCCTGCAGAACCTGTTTGCGTGCACTGAAACACTTGCCGCTGCATTTACACACTAAATGGACCATGCCCTTTAGTTCTGAAATGAAAAAAATCGCGTTTGGAAAATTTTCAATCTCTACTCTCAGAAGTAAAACAATGAAACCTTCCGCACATCAAGAATACTGTATGTTTCCAGCCGTGCATTTACGTTTTATTATAGGTCATTCGACGCGTAATCGCACGGTGAACACGATGGTGTAACTTAAAAATTAACGCAAGTATGGTTTCTAAGTTACTGGAACGAACACTCTCAAGTAGCGATCGATGCAGATTTTCCAATTTCTGCGGAACCTGTTTGCCTGCAAAGAAACACTTGCCGCTGCACTTACACACTAAATGGACCATGCCCTGTCATTCTGAAATGAAAAAATCGCGTTTGGAAAATTTTCAATGTTTAGTCCCAGAAACAAATTCCTGGAAATTTCGGCGCATCAAAAATACTGTAGGTTTGCATCCGTGCATTATTGCTTAATTATGTGTCATTCGACGCGCAATCGCACGGCGAACACGATGCTGTAACTTAAAAAACTAACGTACGTACAGTTTCTAAGTTATTCGAACGAACACTCTCAAACAGCGCTCGGCGCAGATTTTGCAATTACTGCAGAACATGCTTCCATGCACAGAAACACTAACCGCTGCATTTATACACTAAATTGACCATGTCGTTTCATTCTGAAATGAAAAAAACGCGTTTGCAGAATTTTCAACTTTTAGTCTCAGAAGCAAAACAATGGAAACTTCCGCGCATCAAGAATACTGTATGTTTCCAGCCATGCAATAATGTTTTTTTATAGGTCATTCGATGCGTAATCGTACGGCGAACAAGATGCTGTAAATTGAAAATTAACGCATGTATAGTTTCTAAGTAATTCGAAGGAACACTCTCAAACAGCGTTCGATGCAGATTTTGCACTTGCTGCAGAACCTGTTTTGCGTGCACAGAAACACTTTCCGCCGCATTTACACACTATATGTACCATGCCCTTTCGTTCTGAAATGAAAAAATCGCGCATGGAAAATTTTCAATTCATAGTCACAGCAACAAAACCATGGAAAATGCACCGCATCAAGAACACTGTCTGTTTTTAGCCATGCATTGATGTTTTCTCATAGGTCATTCGACGCGTAATCGCACGGCGAACACGACAGAATAATTAAAAAAATTGACGCATGTATAGTTTCTAGGTTATTCAAACGAACACTCACAAACAGCGCTCGATGCACATTTTGCAATTGCTGCAGAATCTGTTTGCATGCACCAAAACACTTGCGGCTGCATTTACACGCTAAATGGACCATGCCCCTTTATTCTCAAATAGAAAAATCGCGTTTCCATAATTTTTTATTTCCAGTCTCAGAAACAAAACCAAGGAAATTTGCACGCATCAAGAATAATGTGTGTTTCCAGCCGTGCATTGATGTTTTATTATAGGTCGTTCGATGCGTAATCGCACGGCAAACACGATGCTGTAACTTAAAAAATTAACGCATGTATAGTTTCTAAGTTATTCGAACGAACCCTTTCAAACAGCGTTGGGTCCAGATTTTGCAAACTGCCGCAGAACCTGCTGCCATACACAAAAACATTTGCCGCTGCATTTGCACACTAAATGTACGATGTTCTTTCGTTCTCAACTGAAAAAATTGCGTTTGGAAGATTTTCAATGCTAGTCTCAGAAACAAAACCCTGGAAATCTGCGCGCATCAAGAAAACTGTATGCTTGCATCCGTGCATTAATGTTTTATTATAGGTCATTCGACGCGTAATCGCACGGCAAACACGATGGTGTAACTTAAAAAATTAACGCATGTACAGTTTCTATGTTATTCAAAAAAACACTCAAGCAGCGCTCGCTGCAGATTTTGCAACTGCCGCAGAACCTGTCTGCTTGCACAGAAGCACGTGCCGCTGCATTTACACACTAAATGGACCACGCCCTTTCACTCTCAACTCTGAAAATGGCGTTTGCAAAATTCTTAACTTTTAGTCTCAGAAACAAAATCATGGAAGTTTGCGCGAATCAAGAGTACTGTATGTTTTCAGCCGTGAATTAATGTTTTATTATAGGTCATTCGACGCGTTAATCGCGCGGCAAACACCATGGTGTAACTTCAAAAATTAACACACGTAAAGTTTCTAAGTTATTCGAGCGAACACCCTCAAACAGCGTTCGATGCAGATTTTGCAATTGCTGCAGAACCTGTTTGCATACACAGAAACACCTGTCGCTGCATTTACACACTAAATGGGCCATGGCCTTTCGCTCTCAAACGAAAAAAAACCGCGTTTGAAAAAAAATCAATTTTTACTCTCAGAAACAAAGTCATGGAAATTTGCGCGAATCAAGAATAACGGATGCTTCAAGGTGTGCATTAATGTTTTATTACTGGTCATTCGACGCGAAATCGCACGGCGAACACGAAGGTGTAACTTAACAAATTAACGCATGCATAGTTTGTAAGTTATTCGAACGAACACTCAAACAGCGCTGGATGCAGATTTCGCAATTGCTGCAGATCATGTTTGCATGCACAGAAACACTTGCCGCTGCATTTACACACTAAATGGTCCATGCCCTTTCATTCTGAACTGAAAAAGTCGCGTTTCGAAAATTTCCAATTTGTAGTCTCAAAAACCAAACAAAGGAAACTTCCACGCATCAAGAATACTTTGTGTTTCCAGCCGTGCGTTAATGTTCAATTATAGGTTATTCAACGCGTAATCGGACCGCGAACACGGTGGTGTAACTTAAGAGAATAAGGCATGTATGCTTTCTAAGTTATTCGCAAGAACACTCTCAAACAGCGCTCGATCCAGATTTTGCAATTGCTACAGAAACCGTTTGCATGCACACAAGCACCTCCCGCTGCATTTACACACGAAATAGATCTTGCACTTTCCTTCCAAGAAAAAATCGCGTTTGGAAAATTTCCATTTTCAGTCTTAGAAACAAAAACATGGAAATTTGCGCGCATCAAGAATATTGTATGTTTCCAGCAGTGCATTCATGTTTTATTATAGGTCATTCGACGCGTAATCGCACGGCAAACACGATGGTTTAACTTTAAAATTAACGCATGTACAGTTTCTAAATTATTCAAAAGAACACTCTCAAACAGCGCTCGATGCAAATTTTGCAATTGTTGGAGAAACTGTTTGCATGCCCAGAAACCCTTGCCGCTGCATTTACACACTAAACGGACTAGGAACTTTCTTTCTAAGATGAAAAAATCGCGTTTGAAAAATTTTCAGTTTTTAGGCCCCGTAAGTTATTCGAAAGAACACTCTCAAACAGCGCTCGATACAGATTTTGCAATTGCTGCAGAATCTGTTTGCATGCACAGAAACACTTGCCGCTGCAGTTGCACACTAAATGGACCATGGCCTTTAAATCTAACATGAAAAAATGCTCGTTTCGAAGCTTTTCAATTTTTTAGTCTTAGAATAAAACCAGTGAGATTTGCGCGCATCAATAACACTGTATGCTACCAGCCGTGCATTAATGTTTAGTTATGGGTCATTCAACACGTAATCGCACGGTGAACACTATGGTGTAACCCAAAAAATTAACGCATGTATAGTTTCTATATTATTCCAAAGTACACACTGAAACAGCGGTCGATGCAGTTTTTGCAATTGCTGCAGAAACTGGTTACATGCACGGAACACTTGCCGCTGCAGTTACACACGAAATGGACCATGCTTTTATTCTAACGTGAATAAATTGCATTTGAAAAAATGTCATTTTTTAGTCATCGAAAAACGATGGAATTTTGTGCGCATCAAGAATGCTGTTTCCAGCCGTGCATTAATGTTTTATATAGGTCATTCGAACGCGTAATCGCACCGCGAACACGATGGTGTAACTTAGAAATTTAACACATGTATAGTTTCTAAGTTACTCGAAAGAACACTCCCCAAACAGCGCTCGATACTGATTTGCAATTGCCTGCAGGAACTGTTTGCCTGCACAGAAACACTTGCCGCTGCATTTACACACTTCAGGGACCAGGCCCTTTCTTTCTAAAATACCAAAAATCGCGTTCGGAAAAATTTGTATAGGTCATTTAGTAATAAGTCATTCAACGCGTAATTGCACGACGAACACCATTGTGTAACTTAAAAAATTAATGCATGTATAGTTTCTAAGTTTTTCGAAACAACAATATCAAACAGCGCCAGATGCAAATTTTGCAATTGCTGCAGAAACTGTTTGCATGCACAGAAACACTTGCTGCTGCATTACACACTAAATGGCCATGCCCTTCATTCTAAAATAAAAAATCGCGGTTGGAAAATGTTCAAGTTTTCGTTTCAGAAACAAACTAGGGAAATTTGAGCGCATCAAGAATACTGAATGTTCCCAGCCATGCATTAATGTTTATTATAGGTCATTCGACGCCTAATCGCACGGCGAACACGATGGTCTAACTTAAAAATTTAACGCATGTATAGTTTCCAAGTTAGTGAAAAGAACACTCAAACAACGCTTGATGCAGATTTGCGATTCCTGCAGCAGAAACTGTTTGCATGCACAGAAACATTTGCCGCTGCACTTACACACTAAATGGACCACGCCCTTTAATTCTAAATTGAAAAAAGTCGCTTTCGACAATTTTCAATTTTTAGTCTTAGAAAGAAATCCAAGGAAGTTTGCGCGCATCAAGAATACTGTATGTTTCCCGCCGTGCATTAATGTTTAATTATAGATCATTCAACGCGCAATCGGACGGCGAACACGGTGGTGCAGCTTAAAAGATTAACGCATGCATACTTTCTAAGTTATTCGAAAGACCACTCAAACAGCGCTCGATGCAGATTTTGCAATTGCTACAGAAACTGTTTGCATACACACAAGCACCTCCCGCTGCATTTGCACACTAATAGACCTTGCACTTTCCTTCTAAAAAAAATCGCGTTTGGAAAATTTCAATTTTTAGTCTCAGAAACAAAACCATGGAAATTTGCGCGCATCAAGAATAGTGTATGTTTCCAGCAGTGCATTCGTTTTATTATAGGTCATTCGACGCGTAATCGCACGGCAAACACGATGGTTAACATAAAAAATTAACGCATGTATAGTTTCTAAATTATTCAAAAGAACACTCCCAAACGGCGCTCGATGCAAATTTTGCAATTGTTGGAGAAACTGTTTGCCCGCACAGAAGTACTTGCCGCGGTATTTACACACTAAATTGACCATGCCCTTTCATTCTAAGATGCAAAAAATCGCGTTTGGAAAATTTTCAATTTTTCGTTTCAGAAACAAAATTATGGGAATTTGCGCGCATCAAGAATACTGTATGTTTCCAGCCGTGCATTAATGTTTTATTATAGGTCATTCGAGCGTAATCGCACGGCGAACACGATGATCTAACTTAAAAAATTTACCATGTATAAGTTCTAAGTTATTCGAACGAACACTCCCAAACAGCGCTTGATGCGGATTTTGTACGTGCTGCAGAAACTGTTTGCACGCATAGAAACACTTGCTGCTACATGTACACACTAAATGGACCATGCCCTTTCGTTCTAAGCTAAAACAATCGCCTTGGGAAAATTTTCAATTTTTAGGCTCAGAAACAACACCATGGAAATTTGCACGCATCAAGAATACTGTATGTTTCCAGCCGTGCATTAATGTTTTACTATAGGTCATTCGACGCGTAATCGCACGGCAAACATGATGGTTTAAAGCTTTTAAAAATTAATGCACGCATAATTTCAAAGTTATTCCAAAGAACACTCTGAAACAGCTTTCGATGCAGATATTCCACTTGCTGCAGAAACTGTTTGCACGCACAGAAACACTTGCCACTTCATTTACACTAAATGGACCATGCCCTTTCATCCTAAATTTAAAAAATGGTGTTTGGAAAATTTTCCATTTGTGTTCTCAGAAACGGAACCATGGAAATTTGCGCGCATCAAGAATACTTCATATTTCCAGCCAAGCATTAATGTCTTATTATAGGTTATTCGACGCGTAAGTGCACGGCAAACACGATAGCGTAGCTTAAAAAATTACGCATGTACAGTTTCTAGGCTATTCGAATTCACTCTCAAAACAGCGCTCGATGCAGATTTGCCAATTGCTGCAGAAACTGCTCGCATGCACAGGAACACTTGTTGCTGCATTTATACACTAAATGGACCATGCCCTTCCACTATAACAACAACCAATCGCGCTTGGAATATTTTGAATTTCTAGTCTCAGAAACAAAACCATGGAAATTTGCGCGCATCAAGAATACTGTATGTTTCTAGCGGTGCATTAATGTTTTGTCATAGGTCATTCGACGCGTAATCGCACGGCGAACACGATGGTGTAACTTAAAAAATTAACGCATGCATAGTTTCCAAGTTATTCGAAAGAACACTCTCAAACAGCACTCGATGCAGATTTTGCAACTGCTGCAGAAACTTTTGCATGCAAATAAACACTTGCCGCTGCATTAACACAAGAAATGGACCATGCTCTTTCTTTCTAAAAAGGAAAAATCGCGTTTGGAAAGTTTCCAATTTTAAGCCTCAGAATCTAAGCCATGGAAATTTGCGTGCATCAAGAATACTGTAGTAGCCAGTTTCTCAAACCGAAAGTACAATCTTACGCTTTCAATCTTATGTTTGAATTTACAAACTACACATTAAGCTAGTTTCTCAAAGCTGTCACGTGACCTTTGTCGTAGTTTGTAAGTTGTCAACTGGCGTAGTTTTCCTCCCTGCATCCCGAAGTTCGTTGCCATAGCTACGACGTCCGTTGCCGTGGCAACGCTGGCGCCAGGCAATGAATGAAATGCCAAGTGTTTTATAGTGACTCATCTATTTTCGGCACAGTCGTCACGAGTTTATAGTGTGTTGAAGATGAGTTCGCGGGTGATTCTACGCAAGAAGGCCCAGCTTTTTAGAGAAATTCGGGACAAGAAGGACGTAAGTTCTTTTTGCAGATACTGAGGCTGAAATACATTCGTGCCATTTTGGGTTAAATACATTCGTCGCACAAGTACTCCTAAATTGTAATAATGGATATCGTGGAAATGTGTGCGTTATGTTGCGTTCTCATCGAACATCTTGTCAAGGACAAATTGGCACGCACATTCAGAAATGTTCCGAGGCAAACTTTTACCGGCGGCGTAGCTGTCCAACACTGCCTTTTAATTCTGGGTGGGGAGGGTCGAACAAAAGCCTGGTCTAATCCTGATACACCCAAAAGGTGATCGCCGTGGAATTACGTTACGCTTTGGCCATTTCCCGTTTTAACTGCTTCAAGTTCCCATTGTAATTGCTTTATTAGCCCGGATTGCTCAATAAACACGCGGTGTCCCCATACCCTGCAGATACTTTTTGGACGATTCCAGTCCTGCAGTAGCCAGGCCAGGCGGCAGACTGGCTGGGACGCCGTGCTGGACCTGGCCAAGCAATTAGGCCCTTGTGAAGGGCAGCATGGACGCCCGTGGCTTCCGTCACGGGCTCTATGCCAACCAGTTTGCGGTCCACGCGAGGTAAGACCTGCACAAACTGCTTGCTGCGTAAATTCAAAAAAACCTCCATGGGATATGTGCGCATCACTGTTGCCTTGGTTAGCACATATAAGTGACGATTGCATCTTGGTCATTGGCACAGCTGAACCCTGATTGCTTGACTTCACTACAGGGCCAAGACTGCTCCAGGTCCCTGTCTAGCTAAGAAGCGGAGACACGAAGGAAGACACCGACTGCCTCATAAATGAATCCATTTAAACAGGCCTTCCTGACCCCATGAAAGCTGAGGTCAGGACGGCTAGCTGAACTGCACTAGGCGTTAAACAGGAATACTCCACTGCGTCAATTTGTTGTCCACAGAAAAGCGCGGTTGTCTGAGACGAAGTGGCGCCGGAGGCGACGACCAGCTGGATGAGCTGGATGATGTTCTCGACATAATTGGTAGGTATTACCCGTTCATGCTTAATATTGCTCGATGCACACCGCCGTTATGTGGGCAGCATGCGTCCAGGGTTCGCGAGGAAGATCGGGTGTGTCGCCTCATCGACATAGTGATTGCAGATAGCCTTTACCCGCTGTGCTGATTTAAAATAATCCCAACGTAAATTCCATCGCGGTTTCAGGCAAAGATGCTGACGAAGACATCACGGCGGTGCTGGGTGCCTTCATGTCGTTGCAAGAATGCAGCAACGATCGCCACTTGCTGGAGGTGCAGAAGTCTCCGCATTCGTTGGACTAGGAACTTTCAATCTAAAATGAATAAATCGCGTTTGGGAAACTTTCAATTTTTAGTCTCAGGAACAAAACGATGGAAATTTGCGCGCATTAAAAATACTGTATGTTTCAAGCTCTGCATTAATGTCCTGTTATAGGTTATTCGACGCGTAGTCGCACGGCAAACACGATCGTGTAACTTAAAAAATTAACGCATGTATAGTTTCTAAGTTATTCGAAAGAACACTCAAACAGCGCTCGATGCAGATGTTGCAATTGTTGCAGGAACTGTTTGCATGCACAGGAACACTTGCTGCTGCATTTGCACACTAAATGGACCATGCCCTTTCATTCTAATATGACAAAATCGCGTTTGGAAAATTTTCAATTTTTAGTCTCAGGAACAAAACAATGGAAATTTTGTTACATCAAGAATACTGTACGTTTCCAGGCGTGCATTAATATTTAAATAGAGGTCATTCAACGCGTAATCGCACGGCGAACACGATGGCGTAACTTAAAAAATTAACGCATGTATAGTTTCTAAGTTTTTTCGAAAGAACACTCTCAAACAGCGCTCGATGCAGATTTTGCAACCGCTGCAGAAACTGTTTGCATGCACAGAAACACTTGCCGCTGCACTTACACACTAAATGGACCACGCCCCTTGTATTCTAAAATGAAAAAATCGTGGATAAAAAACCAGTGGTGGTTGCAGAACACTGCTGTATCCAGCTGATGTGACGGCTACGTGCACGCTAGGAAACATAAAAGATGCTCAAATATGGGTATTATTACAGGCAAAGGTACGCATCATGCGTTTAAATAGCATGCAAAGCTGATCGTGCGATGCTACGCTTCCCAGCATTCACAGCCATCCAGTCAGGCATTGGGCCTGGTCATCACTAGACCTGATAACAATGTCAGAGTGTCACAGACTAACACTACCGCAATTGGTCAGTGGTAGCAAAAAAGGCTACAGAACCCGAACTGGTGCATCCACACACCCCACGCAGCCAGCGTGGGTGTACTGAGCCGAGCCCATTCACAACGTGCGGCTACAGTGCAACGCGTTCTGTCAAACGACAAGGATGATATCTTCTGGAATGATATCTTCACCCCTAATTCCTGAGCTCCTGTCTACTGATGCACTCAGCAATGTGATATACCACCTTTTTACCTAATCCATGGGTGTGCTAATTCACACAGCTCGGCGGAGTGTAAGCGTCCGCATAAGTTAGTTGATTATCCTAGACCACAAGTTGTGTGAAGAGCGTCTTTGAAAGAAACATTACACCAAATTGTCTGGAGCTCATTCCAACACCATCACCTAGAATTACACAGCAAGGAACGGCCGGCCAGCTAATCATTCATTTTGGGTGGTCATATGGCCGTCCATGGAGCAGTGCTCTGGCTCCTGGCGTCCACGCAACAGCCCGTTCTGGCGGACGCGATGAGCCACCAGGCCGTCCTCGTCGCGCATCACGATACTGTCCGTACGAGCACTTTCATCAGCCCGGTCGTGACATTGAGCCGCGGCAATGGATGTGCGGCACTCGATGAACGGAAGAAGACACTGGAAAGGGACGGCTCGCTGGCCGAGGCGCGCGCAAACCCTAGCGCACTCCGAGTCGAGCTGTACCGGCACCGTATTGAGGTGGTCGCGCAGCAGATGCTGGCACACCTCGTGGGCCTTTCGGCCGCCGCACAACCAAGTCTGGGGCAGATTGCTCGAGAGCGGAATTCCTTTTCGAGGTGTAAAGCAAGTAAAACCACCTGGCTTCTCCTCCTTGGCAAATGACCACACCCTTCATTGACACCTCGCTTGCCGAAATTAGGAAAAAAGACGTCACACCACACCTAATGAGATCCAGGGCACTTGAGCTTCTGGCGTGTTATGAAGGATCACGATACTGACGTACACACGGACCGCCGGCACCTGGCGTACACAGACGGATCCAAAAAACCTCGGATGGCGTGGGTGTGCTTTCGTCAGCGGTTCCGTCACCTCGGTCGTTCTCGTTACCGGCCCATTCGTCAGTTTTCACAGCGGAATTAATTGCAATCACAAGGCGATATGTTTCATAGAAGTGAGTGAAGAATCGTCACACGCCAATTTACAGATTCACTGAGCAGTCTCTCTGCACTGAAGTCTTTTATCCATCGTGTCCCCTTATACAGGACATTTTATCACGACTGACACAGTTGAATCGAGTTGGAAAGAGAGTTCATACGTATGCCACCCATGGCAATCTGCTGCATGGAGCCGACAGACCCCTATGCCGGCGGTGTGGTGCCGTCCTCACTGTCCACCATGCCATTGTATCATGTCCGTGCCTCTTCGAAGAACGACGACGTCACTTCGGTCCGCAGGCTTCGCCCCTGACGATCAAAGATGTGCTCGGTGACAGTTCCTCCTTTCTTGATTCCAAACAGCTCTTTTCGTTCTTAAAACATATTGATTTTGAAGTCGTTCCACGCCATACTAATTAAGTAAAAGCGTCGTTATGGGCGCAAAGTGACCACTGCAGTCGACGCGCCCGAAAACACCAATGAACAACAAGTCCGGGGCAGCAGCGGCAGCAGCAGTCTAGAGCCGCTGCATCGCCACCGAGGTGACGGTGCTGATGAAGGGGAGCAGCCGGTCGGGCAGGTGCTGGCGGCGGCGGCAACGGCAGCCAGCTGGCGTCGGTGGGGCGCACCAGCTAAGCCAGCTCGGTGGGCCCACCGCACGCTGGTTAAGCGCGTTGGTGAAGCAGGACGGGACAGCTACCGCTGACTTTTGCCAAACTGGGCCGACCAGAACCAGAGAGACCAGTAGTACAGCTGGTGGTCGCGCTCCTGCGACCACACGCACGCCGACTGTTGAAAGCTCACGAGATCACAAACTGCCCAAAACCTCAGTATGGCTTTTTAAAAATGCATGCTCTTCTTCAATTCACTCTCGAAACAACTGGTTCGTTGCCAGTGCCGTCAACGGGCTTTTGCATGCATACAGAGCAAGGGAAAAAACGCACAGGGCAGGGAGGCAAAACAAAAATTTTAAAATAGCTGGTTTATTGCCTCATTTCCGTGCAGTGAACAGGAGCGCACACGGGATTTTTGTGAGGAGCGGTCTGACCTTGAGGTGTATCCGGGAGAACTCCTAAGACCGCTCTGGCTGGCAGAACCTGAATACCTTCACATATTTGCTGTTTCTCGTTGTTACCCTGTTTTCGTGCCATAGTGGTTGATGTGAAGTGAGCGAAATGTGTGTGAAATCACAATCGTCTTGTGAGGAGTGGTCCGATCTTGAGGTACATCTGGAAGAACTCTCATGACGACTCTGGGTAGCGACACCCGAGGACCTTCACATGTCTGCTACCTTTCCTTGATACCCTGTCTTTTGTGTCATAATGGTCGATATAAGATGTGCTGTTTCCAGGCATCATTCATTCTTCACCCAATGCATTGGGCCAACAGGGCTTTGCACACAGATGAGATGCGAAGGCCTTCAAAATGTGGCATTAAAGTCAACAAGTATCATATATCAAGTGGGTGTTACCTGTTTTCGAAGCTACAGAGTGCAATGGTCAGTAGCCGCAAAGATCTAATCAAAATTAACATCACATCAATTGCAGCACATAGCTGCCACATGAAAAATATTAACACATGCGAAGAGCAGAGACAAAACAGTTTTAAAATTACCTGCTTTTTACCAGATCGGACCAGAGATCACTTACCACAATGATCTTTCCTTTCGTAGCAAACGAATCTCAGCCCTTAGAATACTAGCTCACCATGATGTTAGTTACAATCGTTTTTTTACAGCTCATGATTAGCACCGGTTTGGTTCCTTGGAAGTAGCATTGGATGCACGCGGCAGATTTTAGAATTAGTGAAACTTTCAGGATGTATGTGTGAATTATCACTTAAGATTGCCTGGGCATGAGTAGTTCAGAATTGCGTTTTTGTTTTGTGAAGGATAACCCTTCCTGCTTACCATAGATAGTGGGCACCATGGTCAAACAGGCCAGTAGCATCTGCGAGCCTTATTAGCGTGTCAGATCATTTAAAGCCTACCCCTTGACGGAGAGTATGTGGCAGACCCATGTGGATATTGAGAAGAAAAGTAAGCATAATATGTTCCATTGCCATGCCTTCAGAAACACGAAGATATGCTTAATCTGGCTTCATTACAGCTTTCTTTTATTTACAATGAACATCATCGATAACACAATTGCCAATACTTGTTATGCTGTCATTTGCATGCTGGTCACAGCTGTTCTTGGAAGGGAACCAGATTTCAGCTCGGATGGATGCACACCTGAAGTGAACCATTGCAATTAAATGTTACGTTTGTAAGCAAAACAAAATACATAGATCTGTATCACGGATAGTGCATAGCTATCCACTGAAATTGGAAATAAAGAAAACTTGGGTGGCAACTATATTATAGAGGGGACAAGTTAACCTGAGAATAATGTTTGGGAAGGGAAACCATAACTAGCATGTATCCATGAGCAACTTATTGCAGACAAAATGACCGGTGAAAATTGGAAGTCACCACTCCATCTCACCAGTAGTTACACACATGGTGACACAGACCTTACTCCCACAAAATCACTGGCACAATGAGATTGACCTAGACCATTTGACAAACCAACCTGAACTTTCAAAGCGCAGTTGGGAGAGGGCCTCTTAAATATTTCTGTGTGTGGTGCAAGTTCAATCATTTTCTGATAATAAAAATAGTTCCCTGTTACTATCACAGAATAGTTCATGCCTATCTGACTAACTCGTTAGTCGTTGTTAGCTATTGATGAAAGCTTCAGCAACCCGGTTATGACAAAAACGCGAAGGCCCCACGCACATTCCCCTCAAATACGCTAATCCGCTATTTACGCCAAGTATCGCTGGAAAAGACGTCAATAGTGTTAGATTATTGCCAGATTAGTGTCAGATTATTGCCAGATATTTGCCAGATTAGTGTCAGATTATTGCCAGATATTTGCCAGATTAGAGTCATTGTCAAATCTTCCCTGTGATATCACCTGTTTTGATATTTTCACAAATCAATTAAAATGCCCTCGAGTCCAGAGAACATGGGAAGACTCAAGCCGCACCCCGGTGGTCGCAATTGTAGCGAGGAAGCGTAATACTGTTAAAATGCGTTGACAGCGTAACTTGAGTGACGCTTAAACTTGTTTGAGTGACATAGTACTCACGTCCTTCAAATCATGCGAAAAGAATTTACCCTGTATGAGACACAGGCTTCCCTTGATGGTCGAGCGTTTTTGGAGCAGCATTCTAGAAAATTCCTTGCGAGAGAACTAGGCACAAATACAAAAGGAAAGAGCAGGTTTGCAGTGGTGATATGTCAGGAAACTCCTCATAAAGGAGCTAGGGAAAATGTTCAGGAAAAAAGGTTTTGAATTTTTGGTACTTATTTGTACTGCTTGTGAAATTTTCAATCTTCCAGAAAAGGGCGTTGCCTAAACCGAAACCTAAAACTCAAATCCACGTTAGGGATAGGGTACTCACAAAAGAAAATAAATCGACAGCGCTGGGAAGAGCAATACTGGTGGGTCCAATTTCTTTAAAACAGCTTTGCCTTATTCGCGTTGTCTTGCGTACAAAAGAGATGCCGGAAATTTATGCGCGAACCAATGGCGTCAGCGTCGAGCTATGTTACTGTCCACTTTATCACGTAGCTAATTTGTTGAGATCTAGTGAACCCCAATATAATAATTTATTATGTTGACGCTTACTAACGCGTCCAACGTTTATGCTGGGTACGCTCGACCTATGCATGACCTCGCGAATGTCATGATGCTTAAGTGCCCAAGATGGTCGCATGTTTGATTTACAGCTTCCACCAAAAGACTTTCGTCCGATACGACCCAAATGGCGAATTTAACGCCAATCCCGCGCTGTAGGAATAAAGGGCGTTGTTCCTGTGGGTGTTAGCAAGGCTGTCAAGTGGTCCAAACACAAAGCACCATTTTTCACGATCCTAATCGAAACCACTTAAATGTGACGTACAAGCATATGTGCAGCCGAGATGGCGAGGACGGGGGGGCGGGGGGGGGGGGGGGCGGGGCGTCGTCGTCGTCATTGGGGCTTTACGACGCACTAAGCTGCTAAGGCTATATGGCGTCGCCCGCCTCTCACCCTGGCAGGGAGGGCGGGCACCGCGAGGAATCGAACCCCGTATCTCTGGATTCCCAGACGCGCAGTAATTAACGCAGACGCGCTAACCACACGATGCGGACAGGGTACGTCACTTCCCTCTCCCCCCCCCCCCCCCTAGTGGATGCGGTGTTTCTAGAACTAAAACATCGCTATGTGGGCGTGCTTAGCCCTTCCTTGCGGTGTTCTTCCATATAGTAGACAAACGTGCAAGGACACCACGATAACGGGGCCAAGCACGTGCACATAATGACACTTGGCTTTGCTAAAAGCGCAATGATCAGTACGATACATCTCCGCAAGTCGACATATTAAAAGCAAGTCAGCCCGTCCTCCAGTGTGGCAATTTCGCACAGCCAGTTTGGCAGTCATCCCGTAGCCATATAAATGTATGACAACCCAATCAGATGACGCATCGAGGAACGCATGTTTTAATAGTTGAAGTCGGTTGTGCAGAGCAGCCTTTTGCAATTCATCATGTCTGGTGCTTGCCACCATATCTCCAAGCGTGGAACATTTCCTTGGACCTGATAGCGATATAAGGGTCGCCATAATTTCTGTAAACGAACAAACATTTCTTGCTTCACCTTTTTCCTAAAAGTAACACTGATTGAAGTTGTATTTTGTGGAAATGGGACACCAAACAATGTGGGTGGAACACATGGAAAAAAACGTTATCTCCTCGTGGTCCATGTTATTCGTCCTTTTGATAGCCGTTCGCTATTGGTGCTGTCATAATTCTGGGAACTTCGGCCTTTCACCCGGTGTTATGGGAGCAAAGAGTTACTTTCAAACAGGGGAGCACTGGTCGCAATATTGTCAAATATTGAGGCACTTCCGATCCCAGCATTGTGGCGAGGTCAGCCAAGCATGACATGGCAGAAAGTGATAATCATTTCGCTGCTCCCCTGGTGGGGCTGGCAAAATAAGCTCTTTAGAATGATAACTATTGTCAACTTCTTGGAGAGGCAAATCTGAAAAAACTTTTTAAGTGCGCACAACGCATTTTATACCTTCACTGACACTGGCTGTGACACCTACTTTCGGAGAAATTGGTAAGCAAAGTATTACTTTCCAAGAATACGTCGAACCAAGCAGCTGTTTTATACCATTTCAATGGACGTCGGCGCACTTCTGAAGCGGATGTCTCACCATTCGGTGGGCATACAACGGGCACGCAGCGCAGCTGAACCGCGCCAGTTATTCAGCCCGTGGCCCATTGTAAAACCTGTAAAATCGCAGCCAAACATACGTTTATGGCACCCGCCGACGACAAAAACCATCGCACGAACTGTCGTCAAGTGCAAAGCGGTTTTAAGGCATGCATTGGAAGCGAAAATGCCATCACGTGGTAAGCCAGGGACGTCATGGATATCAATAGCGCCCCGAAGTGCCGGTGCTTGGCAAAAGAAAGGCAAGGCAGTCAGTCCTGTTGGTTGATTGTGAACACACACAGTCCGATTCCCTCTTACCTCTATGGACACTCAGGACATGGCGGAATGGGCTTTTGATAATCATGCATATTGCTGTTAACGATGTCTAGAAAGGAGTTGTATCGGGATAAAAGAAACTCTTGGTCCCCGATGAGCAGTACCTAACAAATCATTTTCAGTATCTAAAAAGTATGTCTTTTCGTCTCAGGGTCCACCACATCTTATGAAGGGCTTGTTGGAAACTTATGATTTCATGTTCTGACCCATGCTGCCATCGAAATCAGCAGTATGGATCAGCAGACGGTGCATGTGGATGAAGCTCTTGTTCTTTACACCGCAACACATACGAAACATTCCACTGGTCACTTTATCACTCCATATGCCCAGAAGATAGATGATGGGCAATATGATGATACTTACTCCAGCACTAACAGCACTTATAGAGCTTCCAATTGTTAGTTTGCTGCTAGCACACGCGTGTTGACAAAAGTGACAGTACACGCGCGTGCTCGTGCCCAGTAACCCACGCATTGCGAAGTCATACAGCCTATCTGTGTTTGGGGGAGGAAATTTACAGGCAATGGCTTTTCTTCCCTGACATACTCAAGGTGTGTCAAAAACTGACATACTCAAGATGTGCCCATCAAGGCAATTCAGTTTTCAGGAATTGAAATGCACGCCTTTGATTGTGCTCATTTTTGCCAATGCTGGACGAGTATCCCGCTGGTTTATGGACCGAGCTTAGGTGATGTTTGAGTTGCGTGGTCATGTGCTGGCCTCGACACTTAAGCCATTAGGCATTACCAGCATGCCGCCTGGTGGTAATTCTGACACGGCCAATCTGGCAATGATGCTAACGTCAAGAAGACCTTCCACGACGTAAGAAAACAAGGAAATACTCAGAAGCAGAGTTACTAAATCGTAAAATGTGTAAGCTTGAGCAGTCTATTGCACTTAAAGAGTAGCGATAGCCAGAAGTGAGCTTTTCCAGTTATAGCTGATGCTTGGCTTGTAATCCTCAAATGTGGAACACTCCCTTCAACCGCCCACCCGGGGATATGAAGCTGGACGGACGACCCCCCTGTGGCGCATGGACACCCGTATTCTGGCCCGTAGCCGCGGACAGGCGTTCACTGTATGACCGTGCAGTCGATGAGCCCTAAAAGCCCCCGCGGACGGTGTGTGACGGCTCTGTGAGTACATAAAACGCCGCTGACGAGAGGCACGATGTCCATCTGCGGGTACAAGGCCAGGCAGGTCGAGAGCGAGCAGCACCCCACCCCACGTTACACCGCCGGTGAAGAGCTCTGCCGATTTTTGTAATTCAATATATAGTTTAAAAATGATGCGATTCTACTAGATAACTTTAGTTGTGTTCAGTCGTTTTTGAAATTCTACCACATCCCATTACATTTAACGCCTAACAAAAATTAATGTTTGATGCTAGACAGCACACAGACCACTGAAACAGAAATAATTCCTATAGTGTCCCCTTAAATAACAGCCAGGCAGCCGCGCCGCCACACAGCGCCTCTGTGCTGTGCGTCGGCGCGGCTGCCGGTTCGACGGGCCAGTTCGCCCAGCGAACGCGCCGGGTCACGGCGGCCACGCGGCACGGCCCGGCGGTCCCAACAACGTTGTCCACCTTCGGCACTGGGGCTTTGCAACGCACTCAGCTGCTGGGACTACGTGGCGTCGCCTGCCTCTCACCCTGGCAGGGACGGCAGACACTGCGGAAATCGAACCCCATATCTCCGGTTTCCCAGACGCACGATGGTGCAAAGGGAGTGTCCCACCTTTGGGACATATTTCCAAAGCATACTCTAGTGAAATCGCAGTACTATTTACGCCTAATGATGACACTGGGTAGTGCCACTGCAGCACCGTCAAGACATAATAAGGATATGGCTTTAAATTACTTTTTACTCCAAATTACGCTGTCAACGTATTTTAACAGCATTACGCTTCTTCCCTACAATTGCGACCACCGGGGTGCGGCTTGAGTCTTTCAGTGTTCTCTGAACTCGAGGGCATTTTAATTGCTTTGTGAAACTATCAAAACAGGTAACATCACAGGGAAGATTTGGCAATGACTCTAATCTGGCGCACTATTGACGTCTTTTCCAGCGATACTTGGCGTAAATAGCGTATTAACGTATTTGAGGGGAATGTGCATGGGGCCTTCGCATTTTTGTCATAACCGCTTTGCTGAAGCTTTCATCAATAGGCAATAAAGACTAACATGTTAGTCAGATAGGCATGAACTATTCTGTAATAGTAACAGGGCAGCTACTTTTATTCTCAGAAAATGATTGAACTTGCACCACAGACAGAAATATTTAAGAAGTCCTCTCCCAACTGCGCTTTGAAAGTTCAGTTTGGTTGTCAAATGGTCTAGGTAATTATGATAATTCACACATACATCCTGAAAATTTCATTAATTCTAAAATCTGCTGCGCGCATCCAATGCTACTTCCAAGGAACCAAACCGGTGCCAATCATGAGCTGTAAAAAATCGAGTGTAACTAACATCATGGTAAGGTAGTATTTCTAAAGGGCTGAGATTCGTTTGCTATGAAAGGAAAGATCATTGTGGTAGGTGATCTCTGGTCCGATCTGGTAAAAAGCAGGTAATTTTAAAACTGTTTTGCCTCTGCTCTTCGCATGTGTTAATATTTTTCCTGTGGCAGTTATGTGCTGCAATTGATGTGATGTTAATTTTGATTAGATCTTTGCAGCTGCTGACCATTGCCACTCTGTAGCTTTCAAAAAGAGGAAATCACCCCCTCGATATATGATACTTTTTATGACTTTAATACCACATTTTGAAGGCCTTCGCATCTCATCTGTGTGCAAAGCCCTGTTGGCCCAATGTATTGGGTAAATAATGAATGATGCCTGGAAACAGCGCATCTTATATCAACCATTATGACACAAAAGACAGGGTATCAAGGAAAGGTAGCAGACATGTGAAGGTCCTCGGGTGTCGCTACCCAGAGTCGTCATGAGAGTTCTTCCAGATGTACCTCAAGATCGGACCACTCCTCACAAGACCATTGTGATTTCACACACATTTCACACACTTTACATCAACCATTATGGCACAAAAACAGGGTACCAAGGAATGATAGCAGACACGTGAAGGTTTTCAGGTGCTGCCAGCCAGAGCGATCTTAGGAGTTCCTATTTCAAACTTTTTTGCCTCTGCTCTGCGCGTATTTTGCCTTGCTCTGTATGCATGCCAAAGCCCGTTGACGGCACTGGCAACGAATCAGCTGTTTCGCGAGTGAATTGAAGAAGAGCATGCATGTTTAAAAAAGCCATACTGAGGTTTTGGGCAGTTTGTGATCTCGTGAGTTTTCAACAGTCGGCGTGCGTCTGGTCGCAGGAACATGACCACCAGCTGTACTGCTGGTCTCTCTGGTTCTGGTCGGCCCAGTTCGGCAGGAGTCAGCAGTAGCTGTCCCGTCCTGCTTCACCAACGCGCTTAACCAGCGCGCGGTGGGCCCACCGAGCTGGCTTAGCTGGTGCGCCTCACCGACGCCAGCTGGCTGCCGTTGCCGCCGCCGCCGGCACCTGCCCGGCCGGCTGCTGTCCGTCACCTCGGTGGCGATGCAGCGGCTCTAGACTGCTGCTGTCGTTGCTGCCCCGGATTTCGTGCGCGGCGGCCGAAAGGCCCACGAGGTGTGCCAGCACCTGCTGCGCGACCACCTCACTACGGTGCCGGTGCAGATCGACTCGGAGTGCGCTAGGGTTTGCGCGCGCCTCGGCCAGCGTGCCGTCTCTTTCCAGTGTCTTCTTCCGTTCATCGAGTGCCGCATATCCATTGCCGCGGCTCAATGTCACGACCGGGGTGGTGAAAGTGCTCGTACGGAACAATATTGTGAAGCGCGACGAGGACGGCCTGGTGACTCATCGCGTCAGCCAGAACGGGCTGTTGCGTAGACGCCCGGAGCAAGAGCACTGCTCCATGGACGGTCATATGACCACCCAAAATGAATGATTAGCTGGCCGGCCGTTCCTTGCTGTGTAATTCTAGGTGATGGTGTTGGAATGAGCTCCAGACAATTTGGTGTAATGTTTCTTTCAAAGACGCTCTTCACATAACTTGTGGTCTAGGATAGTCAAGTAACTTATGCGGACGCTTACATTCCGCTGAGTTGTGTGAATCAGCACCCGTGGATTAGGTAAAAAGGTGGCATATCACATTGCTGAGTGCATCAGCAGACAGGAGCTCAGGAATTAGGGGTGGAAGGGGGAGAGAGCAGGGGCTAGGGCGTCTTAACTCCAAGTTTTAAGAATATGTAGTATTGCTACTATTGACGTTAACGGTACATAGATAACCAAGGTCTGCCCGGCCTCCTGGGGAAAATTTTGTACCACATTCCAGTAGGTATCATCCTTGTCGTTCGACAGAACGCGTTGCAGCTGTAGCCACACGGTGCGAACGGGCTTGGCTCAGTATCACCGCTGGGTGCGTAGGTGTGTGGATGCTCAGTTCGGGTTCTGCAGCCGTTTTTGCTACCACTGACCAATTGCGGTAGTGTTAGTCTGTGACACTGACATTGTTATCAGGTCTAGTGATGACCAGGCCCAATGCCTGATTGGATGGCTGTGATTGCTGGGAAACGTAGCATTGGACGGTCAGCTTTATACGCTATTTAAACGCATGATGCGTACTTTGCCTGCAATCATACCCATATTTGAGCATCTTTTATGTTTCCTAGCGTGCATGTAGCCGTCACATCAGCTGGATACAATAGTGTTCTGCAACCACCACATGACTTTGTGAACCAAACCTTTTGCTGCCGTTCAAACGTTTGATTTGAAAATACATCATCCTCTTAAAATATAATTGGTTTCATGTGATTTTGGCTGGAAGAGGTTTTGAATGCGGTCAACAATCATGCCGCCGAATTAGCAACTCGTTTTTAAAGATTTAATCTGAGCCTTTTGAATCGATGGATTTCTGGTATTAGAGCTCACGCTAAGCAGTGCTTGCTGAGCGAACCCTGATCCCTACCATCGCATTGCCCAATGATATGTCAACGACAGAATTTGATGGCGGAAAGTTCAACGTGCCGCAATGTGCGGCACGGTCCGTCCTGCTGTCTTACGTCACCTGAACTTTCGCGTGGCTGCTGCCACCAGCCGTAGACCATACCTGTTAAGGAAAAGCAACAACCGCCAGAACCGACTCGAACCCAATGCCGCCACCAGCAGGCGGACCAGAAGGCAGACGCTCTAACCAACTGGGTCATTGAGACGGACTAAGTGATACTGGGTCAGTTAGATACTTGATAATCTTCAGGAAGCAGCTTAGCACCCCCTCCCTTTGTGCCACTCTCACACCTTAAAAACACAAATGAAATCGCTAGTCTTATTGCAACCCAGGTGTGTAATTCCTTTCAGTTGAGGGAGTGGAATACTTTGGTTCCCAGCTTGGGCACCAGGCCCACCCAATTTCAGAAAAAATGAACAAAATCTGGAGAGAAACCCATTTGTTGGAATATCTTGAGGGTAGGCTCCGTTGTTTTTCATTGTTCAGTCCCCACCCCCCCCATAAACAGCGACATAGTCTGACAAAAAAACTATGTCCTTGTTGCAGGCACGTCATCTTGCATCATGCCAACCATGTCAGAATATTGGCAGTAGTCTAACAATCTTAACTCCGTTTTTGGGTTAAATGCAAGACAAAGGGATTGGTAATAATTTGTACATAGTTTTCAAATTCCATGTTACCACACTACCTAGTTGACAGTTTGGGAACACTCCCCTTCAGTTGGCAAGCCGTTGGTAAATTAAGCATATTTATTAACAATCAAAGCTGATTTGGACATCAGCTCTGACAAGGACTGTAACTCAAAACCACCCTGCTCATGTTGTGCGGTCCAAACTCGCAGATATGTTAGACAGAATGGAAAACATTTGGCCTTTACATAGCACTCAACTTTTCTCAGGAACTAAACACACCAGAACATTGCCAGAGTTCTGTTTTTCACTTCCAATATCTGCATCACACATAAATCTAAACATGCCCAAGCTTGTGATGTCAAAAATTGAGAGCCACGCAGCCCAGGGGTGGAACCAGCATTTCGTTGTGATAGAGCATTTACTAATAAGTCTAGCCCAAGCACCCAAGATCAATAAAAATATGCACACATATTCATTCATACATTTACCTCATTTTCTCCTCACACAATACTGCTGTATACAAACCACCAATGACACTGTCATTTTAACGTTAAACAGCCCTGTGGAAAGGTCGCTGTACATGTCAGGTAAAGCTTCAAAGGTGATTCAAATGGAGAGCAGCATGGCTGCGTACAATCAATTCTACACATTCCTCATGATCACCCACAATAGTACCTTCGTGCTGCGTTCATCGGCTCTGTTTGTTACGAATACCACAGAGCAATCAAAGGCAAGTATATAGATATTCTGGTGCATATCAACGCGTGATTTTATTCATGTTATGAATAAATTACGTCAGCAATGCGCTACGCACCCCGACCACCGTCATCATGACAACCGGCGTACGCACATCTGCTGGTACGAATAAAATAATGTTTGTATTTGGCCCAGCATGCGGCAAAGATCCGTTACAGAGGAACACACTGGTTGAAGTTCGAACTAGTGCATCACATGCATAGATGTACAGGCCAGATAAGACAGGTCAATGGAGTGGTTCGCTTGCTGGTAGGTGGACCCGGTCGCTACATTGGTAAAGACAAGAATCATAGACTCGCTGTGACCGGGCCATCGCAATGCATGGGACGAGAAGGCCGCTGTGTAAGATCGAAGAAGCAAGTATCAAAGCTAGAACCGATTTTGAAGGGCTTAGCGGGATATAGCCATAGGGCAACGATCCTGAATCATCTATGTCTTGTATTTCAATGGTCAATGTGCGGAGAAATCCCCCACCCGCGTGTAAAGAAATCCCCGCCGCCGACCTCCACGACTGCTGCTTGCGCGGATGGTCCGCCAAGCTCACACTGAGCGATGGTGGGGCCACTATATCCCTATCTACCTGTTTACTCCAGAATTCCGCGGGAGTCGGCTGCAGTCGTATCCAATATGTACGGGCGACATCCGTTAGGAAAGCCCGCCGAGCGTGGACCCAACCTTGATGACAAGCGCCGCGCCACCGCCGATGGCTCGGACGGTTCCGCTGCGCTCTCGACAAGCATCTGCGGGACTACCGTTCTACCTGGCGTCCGTAGGGCAAGTGCTGCAGGGTTTACCCGCCGTTGTGCCAGATTCCGTGGTGGGCATCCAGGGGCGCAATATTCGATACTGCCGTGGGGTGCACGCCGGCACACTGGTATCTCGGTGATGCTGCCGGTGTCCACTGGTCGGCAGCCGCGAGTGAGGCGCCGACGTAAGAGTCGCTACGGAATCTGCATCGTGCGGGGCGTGATGTTGCCTTCCGCTGGCTTGGCCCTCTCAATGGTCTTCACAGACAGGTCAAGAGCAGAGGTATTTGCCATATTCAGGTATATTGAGCGCGCGAGCAGGCACCCGGGCAGGTCAGGGACTGATTACCCTGTTTCTAATCGGATCTAATCTAAAGGCAATCTAATTGGATTGAAGACTTATGAGCCCTCAAGACCAGATCGCTACTTACACAACGATGATTATCACGGCATTAACATGAATACTTTATCCAACCAACCGGACCGTCTCGAAGCGCCAAAAACATGTTTCAAGAATGATGTTTGAACTTCACCCACACTTTTTCTGGGAACTCACGATAAAACTGTATTAAGTTACTGACAACTATACAGCTAACTGGTACCAAACATTGATCAAACGTCGCACACAAATTTAGATACTTCAACACCGCACATCAAAACACAGACATTTTTTTCTAAGAAAGCTCAGCTGAAGTATAACAGAGCTTAAACAGATAGCAGGGAATAGGCCGGACGAATCCGACGATCCGAGAGGTGTGAGATTATTGCAGGAAAGGGTATCTGCTGGTTATGTCACCGGACAAATGAAGACAGAATATCAGAGCCTACGGGTTGCCTAATGTTCCCTAAACAGCACTGTTTTAGTCATTTTTTTTTTAGGATCCTGTCCCATTGCAGGCGTGCATTGTGCAGCTTCGTTTGGTGATGAAGACCCAGCCGTCGGTAGGTTACCACCAGAATCCTGATCAGCTCGGTGCAGTGGTTTGGTAAACCACACTGAGTTCCCAGGAGGTGGTGGCCCGGATCTCCAACGTCATCGGTGCCGATGCAGCACACCACCGCGCCCTTCAGCATCCGCTTCAGGTACGGCATGGTAAGCCGCGTCCAGCTGCACAATGTAACGGTGGAGCTCCTTCTCAGCACTCAGAAGCACCTCTTGACTGCTCCTGCGGAGCGATTCACCAGTCCACCGCGATTTTTCAGTCACAGACGGTGGCATAAAGGTGTGGAATCGTCGGGCTCCAGGCGGCTCACCAGTGCTTCCTGGCAGGTGACACAGCCTTCTCTGTCCAGTGCCCTTAGGACGACGAACACGGTGACATAGCAAACTGCTCTGGTGACCACGAAGGACAGCCCCGGCCGGTGATCACGACCCTTCAGTACATCGAGCACCTCGGTGCTGTCGGTGTTACGCGTGCCCTTGGCGCCAAGCTGACTGGACTCGGGACCCACGGCCAGGATGGATTGGGACCCAGCCTTGTGATGTTCCTGCTGCGTCCCGTGCGAGTGCCGGAATGTAGCGACGAACTGGTTGGCGCTCGGGCTGTTGTTACATCCACTTGAAAAACCATGAATGGATGGTATCGAGCTCAAAAGAATCGTTGAGCTCGATGTCAGAATTTGGGGTTCATCTCTAGGCTTTAAGACACCGGGGCACTTGTTCTAAAAAAATCGGTGCAGATATTCTGAAACAGATGAAAACCACATGCCAAACAAAGTTTCACTCCAGTCAATGATCTTTTAGTGGGTAGCTCATCCAGGTCACCGCTGGTAGTGAACAGTGGAACAATGGAGCTCATTACTACAAGGATTCATTTAGTGGCCATGGACCGTCACCAAGTGAAAATGCACCAGCAACCCAAGGCAATGTTGGTGACTCATTTTTACACAGTTTTGCCACTATGTGTTGTTCGCATCAATGCTTGTGGCTGAAAGCGGGGGAAAGTGCTACAGGGAACACCAAAACTGTAGCTTTACTGGATGCTAGTTAAAAGTTACATACATGATATGTGCATTAATGTACAGGGAGATAATTTGCATTATGGTTGACCAAATAATATCCCAGGTGATTTGGAGATGAAACCAGGACTGATAAACCAATGTTGGATTATTGAAAAAGTTTAAGTCTAAGAGCAGCTCAAATTGCGATGTGGAATACATAACTAAAACACCTGTGTTCAAATTATTAAAACCATCCAAGTGTTCAAAAAACTGAAACAGACCTTTGAAGCATGAAAATTTTTACTTGCAGCCTGGTGATTGCAACCACGCGATTTGGAGATGAAACCAGGACTAATAAGCCGTGTTCAAATTAATGAAAGGAACCGTGTCAAGCCTAACAGCAGTTTTATTTGCAATATAAAATAAATAATTAAAACATTCGTATACGAAGATTTAAAGCAATTCAAATATTCAAATCACTGAAATAGACATCTGAAGCATGACAGCTTCTACTTGCAACTTCAAATTTGCGACTAAAACAGAGAATAATACAGTAACAAGCAAGCACTGAAAAATGACTACTGAAGTAAATAGTCAATTCTGCTACCTGGGACATGGCAGGCTTGTCTTGGCAATGGAAAAGAGAGTGGGCTGTGTAGTGCGTATAATACTAACCCATCTAGGTGGTGGGAGGTAACAGTGTGGGCGAGTGGTTCAAACTGGCCTCCATGCCATTTGGTTCCGCTTCCAGTCCCAAGTAATGATCAGTACTCAGAAGACCATATTTTTGACAGCAACGACTGTTTTCTTCTGTCACTAGTGCTAGAAAGCACAAAAACAACAACAAATATCCACTTTGCAAACACCAAGCTGTTCCCATGTATTGTGCATGACACCAAGAACCAAAGGAACACTGTGCCAAAACATTTGCACAAATAGGTACCTGCCATAACCTTTTGGGAACGCACTGGCCAAAGTTTATCAGCAAAATGTACAACCACCAGTACTGCTGCCGTGGTTTTTGGACAGAAATAAACGCACTGTCTCTTTGTTAGGAACAAATAGCAAAACAATAGCAGGATTTTGACAGCTTTGAACGCGCTGTCTGTTACAAAGACAAAGCAGCACGCATTCTAGCCTGTATGCGACTCGTCACTTAGCAATACACCTCCCCGGAATCAGGCGGAAAGTTATTTTACCAGAAACTATGATATCTCTTGTCCATGACGAAAAGAGCCACTGCGGTTAACGTCATAGTGGGGAAACAAAGCCATAGTATGAGATTTCGTTGAATTTGCGAGATGATAGCTTCATGCTTGCATGTCGTTTTGTCGAAGCAGAGGTTTACAAGCCTTCGTAGTATTTATGGCACAAGCATTTTTACACATCAATGCGTTTCAAACGTCGCAGAGACCACACATTGGAAAAGCAAGGCAAATGAAATGCATTGCTTTCATGGCGATGAGCAGGGGCGTCAAGACAGATTTCTCCTGCAGGATCGGGTACTTCAAATCGAAGTTTTGAACTATTCAAAAGGATTTCGAGAAGGCCGGTATCGCTGTTCAAATCATACGCGTCTGATCTAATCATAAGTGGAAAACACTAAAAAGGTGGGATGCTCCCTTTAACGCAGACGCGTTAACCACTACACTGCCGACACCCCGCGACCCAGTGCCGCGGACGGAGGTGTCACAGCGGTAGATGGAAGACGGTCGACGCGAACCTGCACATCGGAGCTCTAGATATCAAAACCTTAAGCTCCAAACTTCTGGAGCTCACCAGTGAATTCCAACGTCACCGGTGACTTCTCCAGCTATCGATGGCGTCGACCCTTCGCAATTGCTAACTCTTGCCTTACCCATTCAGATGTCGCAGTACTTAGAAACAATCCCAGGTCTATCCCAGTTAAAGCTGGTAGCCCATCTGACCTATTTATATTTTATCCTATATCCCTCGCTCCTGTTGTCACCAAAGTGGTCGAGCGGGTCCTCCAACGGCAGCTTTGCCACTTTCATGCAGTCGTCACTCGTCACTCTCACTCGTCCATCCTAGTCACTCGACGGAAACCGCGCTGGCGTCGGTCTCAGACGGCATTCTTGGTGCCACACATAGGGGGAGGCTCGCTTCTGTGCTGCATTGGTTTCATTAAACTTTTGATATTATTGATCAACAAATTTTGGATTTAGAAGCTATGGATGCATGGTATTGAGACCTGGTTTCCTGCCTATCCTCAGGAGCTCATCCAGAGTCTGTGCCTGAGTGATATGTCCAGACTCAGGATGTTGTCACGGTTGCGTGCCGACAACATGGGTGTCTTCCAAGGTCCAGCATTAAGCCCACTTATTTTGGGAGTTTTCTTAAACGGTCTGTCATATACAAGACAGTAGTAATAGCCTTATTCCTCGGAGAAAAAGCAGGAGAATAGAGATATCAAAACTCTAGCAAACCATCCATATCCCCATTCTCCTGGTTTTTCTCCTAGGAATAGGGTTATTGCCACTGTCTCATCTATGTGAATAATGTTCCTCGCTAATGCACTGAACAACTTATCTGCCTTTGTACGCAGAAGCGCACACGTTTTTCAATATGCACATGACACCCAGGTTTTGGTGAGCGGTCCGAAGGACGACCTTAGAAAACGTAACTCCCACATGTAAGTATCGCTCGTATCACTTAGCTGTTGGATGCGTTCGCATGCCCTTAAAGTGAACGCAGCCAAAACGCAACTTATGCTTTCGGCAGTCGTCAAAATTTACGCGCCCCTCCGGACTTTACCGTAAGCTTTCATGGCGCTGCGCTGCGACCATGTGCGGAGGCGCAGAACCGAGGCGCTGTCTTTCACTGCGCCCTGTCCTGCGATTCGCACGTGTCCGAGCTCAGCCGCCGGTGTATGGGCGTGTAGATAGGCCTGTTCCATGCGCGACACTACCTTCAGATGACGTCATCAAAATTCTACCAGCATCGTTGGTGCTCACGCAGGTCAGATTTTGTCTCATGGTCTATGGCAATTGTACACAGAAAAACTTTGGTTATATTCAAAAGAACCTAAACTTCGCTGCCGGAGTGATTCTTGGCCGATGTAGATTTGACCATGTGTCTGACCTGCGTGAGTCACTTCGATGAATGTCGCCTTGACACATGGCAGACCAAGTGGTCTTCCTGGCTCAAAAGATGCTGCTGCCCGGCAAGCCTGATATTCTGGGGGCCATGTTTGTGATAAGCCGCGACACACGTGTGCGACTCAGTCGGCAGGAGAGACTTTGTCGTGTGCGACTCAGTCGGCGGGAGATACTTTGTCGCCTGCCTTGTCCAGAGACCGAGGCCGGTAGGAGACATTTGGGGTAGAATCTAAAAACCGACATATGAAGCAGACATGCTCGTTTTCTGAAACGGCCCCTCCGATAGCCTTGGAACATTCACCAATCGATTCAGTGCAATGAGTGGAGTCATAGGGGGGTAATATCGAGACCTGACCTGTGATCACACACTCAAAAACGCAAAGGGAGAATTTCGTACGGACAGACAACTCAGATCTCAGAACCCACTCTGCCGCTCGATGTAAAACTTTCACCACTGGATGCACCGTGCCGGATTCCATCTTGAAATGGAAAATTTGGTTACCCAAGGCCAGGTCAAATGTCATCAAATTTCACAAGTTCCAAAATTATTGTTTCCGGACAACTCAGTTCTTAGAACCTACCGAGCCGATCGCTGCCAAACCTTCACCACTGGGTGCACCTTGTGTGATTCCCTGCTACAGCTGAAAATTTGGCAACCCTTGGTCAGGCCAAATGTCATCAAATTTCTCAAATTCCAAAATTCTTGCTTGTAGGAAACCCAGTTCTCAAAACCTACCACACCGATGGCTACAAAACCTTGTCATCTAGTACGCCACACTTCATCCCCTGTTGAAGCTGCAGGCATAGCGCCAGTTACGATTGTCTTTTCCTTTTAATCTTCGTTAAAATATGGCGCCATCCACAATGTCTTCCTTTATTGTTAGACTTCTGCGAAACCTTACCAGGCATGCAGCCGTAACCGATTCTCTGTTGAGGCTGCAAGTATGGTGTTATTTACAATTATTGTTTTCTTTTTACGTGTAATCTCAAGGAAATGCGCAGCTTGGCTGGGCTGGCCCTATTAGGTTAGCGATGTCATTTGTTACTTGAATTTCACCTTAGCAGAGGTGTTCTGCTGAAGGTCACGTGCTAAGTTGTGCATGGTGTCGCCGCGATAAAAAACCGTAGCCATATCCACGCCATGGCCATGGTGAACACGGGGTGCGTGACTGGTCAATGTGTGTGGTGTGCGAATACCGCTCCGCCGTAACTTTGTACATGCCTGCTCAGCATCCTTTTATTGGTTGCTGGCTCCACGTCCTTCCGAAGTCCGCCGAATCTAAATGAGCTTGATCCAAAGGCTGTGACGGATGTTGCAGATTTGGCGTGTCCGGTTGTGAGGGCAGACCCAGTGGACCTGACCGAAACAAACCGGTTTAATCAGTGTCCTGCTGTGGCAGGTCCATGATTTCCTTTCTGCACTCCGTGTGTAGCTTGTCATCTAGGTACAAGTCCCAGAAGCAAGCGGTGGTAAAAATGACGGAAAGTACGTCACTGCTTTGGTCAACCGTGAGCTCCACCGCGCATGTCATGCACAGCCGTGTCAATGAGTGGTTCGATGATTACGACTGTCCCGATGTGTCGAAAATTGGATATGTCTTGCACAGTGTATGTTGCGTGCCTTTGGTCACCAAAAAAGAAGAAGATGGCCTTGCATTTGCGCACAAAATATGTCGAAATGTTGTTACTAAATGTGCACGAGCGCAAAAATACAAATGCCTGCGCACTTGGGCACCACAAAGAATAGCGTATGGCTTCATAGCACGCATCGTAAATGCTAGATATATCTCATCGAATGGTAAAGGTTTGGAGACCATCGGAGCAATGAGGCCTATGTGAGTTGCCTGCGGGAAACAAAATGGAAGTTGCAAAATTTGATGACTTTTGACCCGACCTAGCGTCACCAAATTTGCAACTCCAAGGTGGAATCAGGTACAGCGCATCCAATGGTGAAGGCTTCACGGCGAGCGGTACAGTAGGTTTTAAGGTCTGAGTTGTCTGCTTTTGCATGTGAAATATTCCTTTCACATGTTTCAGGTGTCTGAGATCAGGTCAAGTCTCCCTATTGCCACCTCGCGTCTTACCTTACATCGGGAAAGTGTGGCAAATGAAAAATTTCTAGAAAAGACGTAGGCGAGTTAAAACTACGCCTACGCATCCTTCCAGTCAAGACACACAAACCGTTGTTATAGAGGATGCTTTGCTCGCTGAAGTGTCATGCTAACCTGGCGACATTTCTAACATGCCATTTTGTTAGCGTGACGTGGAAGCGCAAACGTTGATTAATGCAAGCTCGCCACTTTCGTAAGCTGAAATGATTAGGGTCATTACCAGTCAGCTTCCACGGAAACTGGATCGTAAACTAGCTTGTTGTCGTTAATCAGTGAGCGCGTTTGCCTGCTAAGCTGTTCGGAATAACGGAAGTAACAAACCATAGAACTCGTTCCGCGGTGCAGGCGCGCCTTATTCCGTGTTCACTAGTCTTCGCCGCTGTCAAAGGATTTCTTACCATACAAATAAATGCCGTCCGTTCACTTTTTGGCAGCGCATCATATCACGGATGCCATTTACAAGGACGTGGTGCTATCTGTTAATCTTTGTCCTAAGTTGCGAGCATGACGACACAGCTTCCAGGACACCGGGTGCGACGTGAGCTCGACTCGCTGCGGCGTACTGCCATCTCATGAATAAGTTGCCGGCATGCTGCTATGGCTATCATATACCAGGCTCTCGCAGACACATGGTCGATTCGAACCTGTGCAGAAATACCGCAGCAGAAAAGCGAATGCCTGGTGAAAAGGAATACGACATAAAATTGCAGTGTGACAGGACTTTATTGATTCTTTATGAGTGGCTTGAACCATGGTTCTTCTAGATGCGGTTCGGTATCAAGCGTCAGCTAGCTAATTTTCCCAAGGCTGAACCTTAGTAAACAAAGGCACTATTGATATCTTCGTGGGCGACTGTTTGACTGAAAAGAGTCGCCGGAGAACCATTAATTTTTCACAATCTATGGTTTTTGACCACTACCGTGCTTCATGCAAGTAATACAGCTTCCACCATTCAATTTAGGAGGCTGTAGAGGTCCAACGCACACCTGAAGGCTTTAGTAGATTGGACGCGACTGGCTCTTTTGAATTCAGGTCAAAAAACATGATGTGCGAGCAGTTTTACATGAATGGAAAATCAAAAAATCCGGGAGCATCAATAAGATTACGCGTGTCCGTGGAAAGTTGAAATGATTTTTTACTTAACCTTTCTCAAACTCATGTTGTGTAACTGTACACCTGACAGCAGGTGTCATCACTGCGTACAATGTACTAACAAATCAGGTGGGGTAAGAGAACATGGCATGTTTCGGTTAGATATGGGTTTCCGTCGAAAACTGATGAGGTTGCAAAATTTGGTTCAAAAACCTTCCTTACCAAAATGCAGCCTGAGCCGTTCAATCTGCATCCACTCACCCCCACTCTAATGAAAACGCCGATATCCTTAAATAAAGTAAGAGAGAAGATATAAGAGGGTGAAAGAGAGAGAGTGAGAGAAAGAGAAAAAGGAGATCAAAAGGAAAGAAGCCGGGTACAAACCCAATTGTTCAGGTATTTACTTAACTACCGGACATCAGCATCGTCACCTTTGTATTTATTCTCATCGAAATGCTAGAACTCGTTCAGCTGCTCTTACAAGGGAGCAAGTTAAAAGTATATTTACAAGTTGAAAGCTACGGTTTGCTGGCATGGAAAGCAGCTATCTAAGCCGCCATCTTCAGACCATTCGTTGGGACCCCCAACACCAGATGGATCACATTTATGTCCATTTTAGCAACGTAGATGGCTCACATCAGACAATTGCAAAGCAGCGTAGCGGGCCAGCCCCATCAGACAGGACAGACGCCAGACAGACAGACAGACAGACAGACAGACAGACAGACGGACAGACAGACAGACAGACGGACAGACAGACAGACAGACAGCCCAGTCCACGGCAGGCGGAGACAGCTCGCGCAATGTGTCGACGCAGTTGTTTTAACACAACGGCTCGACGCGTCACTCCACGGAACAAAGTCACCGAGCGGAACCACCGGTGGCGTGGTTGTTCGCCTGCCTACGTAGGGGCTAATAATGGCTTCGTGACCGTGAGTTCGCTGATCACGTCACCCTCCCGCGCCGGGAGGCAGCAGAGTTGTCACGGATCGTGACCGTGGTGCCCGGGGCAGCATGCCACTGCGGTAGGTATTTTGCTCATTGACCCGTCTCGAGCGGCAAAACAATACATCCTTATCTTGTTTGACTTGCACCTCCTGCACCATTTGTGTTATAGTATGTCAACATGGGGACAAAGAACCACAATTTACCGGATCTATTGCTCGCGGTTCTAAATGATGATGGCGCCTGATGCAAACCCAGCCAAATATAATTCAGAAAAAGGCTTGTATGCCGCGATGGGTATCGCAAACAAGCGCCGTTAGATTGTTGTGAGCACACGGATTGTTCTCCATGGAACGAACCGGGCCAGTCGGACCTGCACGGCCTTAATCGCTGGTTTCGGCGCTCCGCTGTTGGTCGGTCGACTGTCTGGTGAGTATTGCACCGCGGTACATCGAGCGGCCAGGTACATGGCCATCAGAGCCCATGCCGATGACGGGCCCCGACCTGGCGGCACCTGCTGCAGTCAGCCGGCGGCCCGCGGCTCGCGTGCAGCTCGAGCCGGCTCGTGTGCAGTCTGACCCGGCCCGCGTGCAGTCTGACCCGTCACGACGACGGTTTGGCCCTGCCCGCGTGCAGTCTGACCCGTCACGACGACAGTCCGACCCGGCTCGCGTGCAGTCTGACCCGGTTCGCGTGTAGTCCGATTCGTTTTGCGTGCAATCTGACTCGTCACGACGGCAGTTCGGCCCCGCTCGCGTGCAGTCTGACCAGGCTCGCGTGCAGTCTAACCAGGCTCGCGTGCAGTCTGACCAGGCTCGCGTGCAGTCTGACCAGGCTCGCGTGCAGTCTGACCAGGCTCGCGTGCAGTCTGACCAGGCTCGCGTGCAGTCTGACCAGGCTCGCGTGCAGCCTGACCAGGCTCGCGTGCAGTCTGACCAGGCTCGAGTATAGTTCAGCCCTGCGTCCATTCAACAGGAGTGCCGTGATGCGGCCGTTAGTGCCCACCGTGCTGACGCTGTGAGTACAGAGGGCTGACAAAGCGGACGGTCCGCCAAATTTTGCACAGGGTGTGTTATATTGGTTATTGGATTCTTGGTCAGCTGATATTATAAATGAAAGCCAACAGGCTATGTAAGTTGACTGTGATATGCGAACTGTGAGTATGAGTGGTTTGAGGGTTTGCGTAGCAGTTGCGCAGCCGACAGGCTATATAAGCTGACTGTGATATGTGAACTGTGAGTTTGAGCTGCTTGAGGGTTTGCGTAGGAGTTGCGTAGCCGTAATGGCGTATTTGTTCCGAAAAATGTTTCTGAGAGGTCACTTTGTTATGAAAGCTTCCATGGATGGTGCAGCAGAACGAAAATCATGGATGGAGCGTGGAAACATGTAGTTATGATTATTTGGAATATTACTGCAGGTGGTATGAAGGTATATTCGAAAAAACGGAGCTTCTAAGTACATCTTTTGTTATCTCTGCTTTTTCTTTCCATGTTTACGTAGGGCGCGTATCTTGTGTATCTTGCTGTTACACTATGAGATGGCATATACAACTGATTGGTGACTTTTAATGCGGCTGTCAAGGAGACGAAAAACAAGACGATGAGGTGGAAAGGGAAGGCAGCTTGAGGTACTGGGTGGGTGAAGGATGAAAGAGCTAGTTACGGGGAAAGTGATAGGTGTGACAGAGGATTATGCAGTCCAGGGGTCATCAGTCATAAAAGTCGCCCAGCTCAACGGACTGCAGTGAGAGGATTGCTCTCAAACAATGAAAACAAATGAGGCATGGATAAAGATAAGTGGTGGTGAAATGATACTCATATATATACAAAAAACATGCAATGCCTTATATAATTTATCTACGGGCGAAATTTGCATATTTATAATCTCACTGCAGTAGCTATAGGGAGTAAAATGTAAAAATAAGTTAACGTGGGGGAGGGAAGGGCAGATGCCAATAATTTTGTTGTTACTGTGCTATGATTTCTTACGATCTTCCTAGGCGTTGGTTGACTTACAGATCGACAATGTCGGATGGTTTAGGTGAAAACGGTGCGCAGGGAATAATATTACGCCTGCCCTTATGCATCCCCAAGGCCATTTCCCACGTGAAACATGGGCCACGACTCTTTTAATGGCAGAAATTGCAAAACTTGCCAGAAATCGTCCCATTTTACAGGAAAATCTGCTATCTTGAACTGAAATAGCACGCAGTGCATTTACGCCTTACCAGGTTCACCAGCCATTAACCCCATTAGAGCAGACCAACCCTGCATTCACTCTGACAACGCCTCTCCTAAGGCTATAGGATGTGCATTCCAACCTCTCAGTGCGCGTCTCACGGTGTTACGAGCCCGTCTGGCCCGCCGTTTCTCATCTCCACCCAATGTTGTTGTATGCCGTACTCTTTTACACAGACTGTAGCGTTGGTGCGATGTGATGTAGTTCCGTGATGACGTCACAGCATCGCCTACCCATCTTTTCAGTAATGCGGGGTTGGTGCTAATAAGCTCAATGCTGCAGCTGTGAAGATTATATCGAGCAACGGCACATTTTCTCAGCCATGCTCACGATTTCTCAATCCAAGGGTCAGAGGATTCGCTCCGATTCGAGAAAAACAAAGCCGCGTCGGTTGATGACAGGTCTTTTACTCTGAGCATATTCAAGAGATAGCCGCGGAGTTCACAAGACTGCCATTTAAAAAAGATGACAAGAAAGTATTGCTTTGTGTTACTGTTCGGCACAAGGAAATCATAAAAGGCTATTGTTCTAGTGTTCACATGTCTGCGTTATGTTGGTGTAGTTTTTTAGATAAGTGCTATGATCATCTGAAACACTCACATAGGTGCTACGATCACTGAAGCATGTGACTGTAAGATATTTGACCCGTCGCTCAAGACACTTATCAGCTAATCAAGAAGCCTGTTGTAGCGCCGCGACGGAGTGCGCATTGCGCACGAATGTTATCCTTAATCTTCCAACGTTTTATTAATCACTTGTTTGGTGCTCTCGGGCCTCACATGGATAATGGAGGTGGTTCTAGAACTCTACGATGCTCCGTTTTGCTGTAACTTGCTCTAGCAACATCCTGGAATTTCTTGCAACAGTTTCAACAACTTTCCTTTAAAAGCTCTTTTGTCTTGCGAGAACACTGAAGGTGATTCTGAAGCGCTACCTTGCTTCATTTTGTCGTAAGTCGTCTTTGCAACATGATGCAATACCTTGCAACAAATTCCAAAATTCACCTTCAGTAGTTCTTGTGCCTTGTGGAACCACTGAAGGTTGTTCCAAGGCGTTAAATTTGTTTGGTCATAAACTGCTTCTGCAACAGTCTGCAACCTTTTGCACTTATTTTGATAGTTGAACTCCTGAACTTTGAAATCTTGCGAGGTCGGTGATGACGTTCCTTTCCTGCATGCCAATCTCATTCAGTACTAATGGTGTCCTCATGTGAAGATGCAACCTTGCAACGAAAACTGCGGTCAAAAATGTGCTGCACCCTGTGCTCCTTTCAGAAGTGTAGACAAGTGTAAGACTGGCCAATTCCTTGTCAGGCACACATTTACTTTACTGCTTAGCGTGGAGGCTTAGGTTAAGATTAGGAACACGATAATATTGGGACGAGTCCGAAGAGTGGTTCTTTCCCTGCTACACCCGCTTAACGCCTCTTGGGTTACGAAACGCCCCGCCGGCATCTCGCCTATTCTCCCTAGTTTGTCTTCAGCTTCAACATAAGTTGGCTTTGATGCCATTAGAAATTATTATATTCGTCTATCCATTTCCTCTGCTGAGCGGCCGGTGCCTCCACAGGTCCCTGTAATTTACTGGTTTTTATTTAATTCCATAAATTGTTTCCACTATGGCCACACGCTACATTCATTCGTCGCACCCCTAGTCAACTTTGGCCCCAACAATGTTAACCCTCTAGTGCTCTCCAGTTGCACACAGAGTCAAGGTAGAGTACCATTACTCAATATGCTGCTAAAAGCGGGGTTACAGGAGCCTTGAACGCACGTTTGCGATGTTCATTCCTCCTTATCTTGACACGTCAGGGATTTCGGGCTGGGATTTTATGCCGTCTTCGCGAGAGCACGGCATCTTTTGTGAACGCCTCTATAAGAAACATGTGATGACTGCCGGGTAGCACTTTCAGCAACGTCTTATGGGCATTGTTTCTGTTTTAGGAGGGCCACCCAGACTGTAAATCCTGGCTTCAACTAGCAAAAAGCGGGGCAACAGCGCACAGCTTATACGTTGTTTTCCTGTGGCCTGGGGTGACTCTTCATCCTCAGTATCGCCCAGTTAGCGTCCTTGTATTTAAGAAAGGCTTGCCTTCCCAATGCCAACCTCTCAGAGATTTCCGACTGGAATATTATGCCGTCTTCGCGCGAGAACGACATATTTCCTAGACGTGTTTACGAGAAACTTGTGGCGACTTCGCCGAGTCGCACCTTCCAGGAAGTCTTCTGGACACCGTTCCTGTACTGTGATATCTCCTCTGACCGGCTGCCCCTCCCTCTTGAATGAGATCAGACTTTCTACGTGATCACATCTGCCTGACGGTCCAAATGTCCGTCTTCCATCTCCACGCAGTTGCCAATGTCGTCAGACGCCATGCACAAAGCAGGGCGGCACGCATAAACGTACTGGGCTCACGCTGGCAAGCGTTATCTCATCGAGACTGTTTGTTCCTTCGGGTTAATCTCCATCTACCGGAAACATCGAGCAAATCCACAGAAACTCCAACCCCTTGAAGTTCGCATAATGCCCATTCTGAGCACTAAACACAGTACGTATGCAAAAAGTACGTTGCGACTGTTCGCAAGCAATAATTGATATGCAAATGTTCGAATGGAAAATAGGTAGGATCTAAAAACCGGAATATGACGCAAGCACGCAACTTTTCCAAAACGGCTCGTCTGATCGCCTTGAAACCTCCACTAATCGATTCCGTACATTGAGGTGAGACATGGTGAGGCAATATGGAGACCTGATCTGAGGTCCAACGCCTCGAAAACGCGATGCAAACATTTTGCATGCAAATGCAGACAACTCAGATCTCAGAGCCTACTAGACTGATCACTATGAAACCTTCACCATTGTATGCCCCAGACCTGATTCCCTCTTGCAGTTCTAGGTGTGATGACCCTAGGTCAGGTCAAAAGTCGTCAAATTTCACAAAGGCCAAAGTTTTTGCTTGCAGACAGGTAATGGTTCAGAACCTACCAAACACATCACTGCCAAACTTTCACCAGTAGATGCCACGTACCTGATTCCCACTTGCGGTTCCAGATTTGGTGACCCCAGGTCAGGTTAAAAGTCGTAAATTTCACAAAGTCCAAAATTTTTGCTTGTGGACTACTTATAGCTCAGAATATACCACGGCGATGACTGCCAATTTTATCATTCAGTACGCCATTTATCCTAATCATCTGTCGAAGCTGCAAGTATGGCGCCATTTATAATCATGCGTTTTCTTTTATGTTTGCTCCCAAGAAAAAGTGCACCTTGGTCAGGCCGAGTTATTGGGTTGAATTTGTCCCTAGCGGAGCTGTTGTGCTGAAAATCACGCGCTGAATTGTGTATGGTGTCGCCACGATTAAGTTAAAAACAGAGTCAACTGAATATCGCCAGCCTAAGCAAGCTGTACTTTTCCTTGGGAACAAACATTAAGGAAAAGGCATAATTACAAAGTGCCCCATACTTGCAGCTTTAACAGAGAATTAGGGTAAATGGCGTACTGAATGGTAAGGTTTGGCAGCCATCGGCGTGGTGGATTCTGAGCTATATGTAGTCCGCAAGCAAAAATTCTGGACTTTGTGAAATTTCATAATCTTTGATCTGACCTAGGGTCACCACATTCGGAACTGCAATAGAGTATCAGGTATGGGGCATCCAATGGTGAAGGTCCCACAGTGATCGGTCCAGTAGGCTCCGAGTTCTGAGTTGTTTGCATTTGCAAGTAAAATTTTTGCTTCGCGTTTTAGGTGTTCGACTTCAGGCCAGGTCTCCATATTGCCTTCCCATGGCCCACCTCAATGCACTGAATCGATTGGTGAAGGTTTCAAGGCGACTGAACAAGCCGCTTCGGAAAACTTGCGTGCCTACGTCATATGCCGGTTTTTTAGACCATGCCTGGAAAATGTTTGCATTGGTTATAGTTCATCAGGGCAAACTTCGTATGCACAAAGTTAGTACCCAATTGCTCGTTATGAATGCCTGTGCGCACTGTTCGGAGTGGAGAAAGCTGGTTTGAAAAGCTGCGGATGCAAAGGTTTGTGAGCAGCATAGGCATGAGCGATGGTTGTGCGTGCGCTTCCCTTTCCGAGAATGGTGAACCTGTAGCCTTTGGCGCCTGTAAAAGCCGATGGCGATGCATGTAGAAAATTGTCATCAAGTTGGTGGGTGACACTTTTATGAAGACTTTCCAGGCCAGCACGACCACCAGTGTACCAAATCATTCACCAGCATCTCTTCAAATTCGGTGGATTGTGGATTTCCGGGAATTATGTCAGATATGAACACGAGTGAGTTATTCCTACCTATCCTGCATATGGTTTAGGAATACTTCTCTCTGGCAATCTTTAGTCGGGTGCGAACAAGGTCATTCACAAAGAAGGTGCATGAAAACGTGTCCAGCTAGTGCATCTTTCTCTCTGGAATCTGATGCACTCTATATCATAGCTATTCCCTGCCAACTCATTCAAGGAAGTGTCACTTTTGGAACCTGACCATTTTGAATTTCGACGAAGTGACCTAAAGTCTAATCTAACGATTGTAGACCCTTTCTGAGACTGTCCATCTTTATTAGTTTTATACCGCAAAGCGTTGACTGAGTGTCTGAGTGACTGAGTGAGTAATGAGACAGACAAGGACAAAGCACTGTCGGCCCCAGGCACAGGCACGGACCAAGCATGACCGGCCTCACAGACAGGCAGACCGAGCGGGCCAAAATTTTGGGCAGGCACGGACCGAACACAGCCGGCCCCGTAGACAGGTACAGACCAAGCACGGCGCCACGTAGATAGGTAGATATCTATCCCGTCATATTTGGCCCATGTCGTATGAAAGAAAAATCCACTGTAGCAGACGACAGACTCACCAGTTCACCGCTCACTCGCGCCACCGGCGGCGATGCGACCGCAGGGTGCAAGGTCGCGTGAGATCAAAGTGCATGGCCTGCCGCTTCAGGTTGCCACGTACACCATTTTACTCGTCGCTAAATGGTACGCAGTCGGCTAGCTGGTCATATGTATCTACCACTAACAATCGGTTCGGTACCGGTAAGAGAATAACCCGATGTTTTTGCCGCTCTATGGCGAGTCAGTCTTGTGTGTACGTCTTCACTTTCTAGGCTTTTGCATCTTAATGGTCTGCTTATCAGGCCACAAAGCACATCTGATTGTCATAAAATTATGCGTAAGCGGCTCGCTGGTTCCATAATCTGCACGAATTTTTCGTCGTTCCGAATACCCTCCCAGCATGACGTCCGGCGCCTAGCGGCCTACTGAAGGCTCGACATCAGTAGCATCACGCTGGCGTTAAAGGGAGCGTCCCACCCTAGGGGCGTATTTTCAAAAAAAGCACTCAAGTGAATCCTTAGGACTATTTAGTCTGGTAGGAGCACTTGGTACGGCCACTGCAGCACCATCAATACATCATAAGGATATAAATTTGGATTATTTTCACGCTAAAACCACTACGGCAACGTCATGTAGCAGCATTACACTTCTTCGTCCGCGTTGCCGAGCCCGCGACAACCACAGCTGTCGTGACCGCCGTCGTCATGACGAAAGAATCTGCTGAAGGCTGCTTTCAGCTGTTATAATTTAGAGGTACCACTTTTGGGCTATTTTGAGCCACACATTTAGGGCATACGGGCTTAAAAGTGGTACCCTCACTGATATGACTGACGTCAATGCAAATAAACGTTTGTAATTGGCACAGCGAGCGGCAGCGGTTAGTTACCAAGAAGTGCGTTGGTTGAAGTTTGAACCAGTGCGTTACTATAGACCATGTCATGCTTCGTTTCCCAAAGCCAAAGGGGGCCTCAAAAAGAGCCACCATGGTTAACGCCTAGTGGAGAAATCAAAGCCATAAGATGACGTTTCGTTGAATTTTCGGGATAATGACCTAATGCTTGAGTATTTTCTCTGAAGTGTTTTGAGCTTTCGCGGCATCGATTACGCAAGCATTATGACAATTTAGTGCGTTGCAAACATTACAGAACACGAACGAGGCAAAAAAGCGAGGCAAATGAAATATGTTATGTGTTTAAATGTACTAATTTCATAGTTGTGAGAGAGGAGTCCAATGAGATTTTTACCGCAGAAGCGACTTCTTCTTATTGAAATTCTGGGCTTTTCGGAGGGATTTCGAAAAACTGTACTTACTGATACAATCGGACACCTCTGATCTAACAGTCAGTGAAAACCATGAAAAGGTGGCACACTCTCTTTAAGGAGAGATGAGGTGATAATCACCGGCGGTTTTACCACCTTTATACGGCCTTGCAGTCACTGTTTTGAGCTGTAGCAGTGCAGTCCCTGCCACCGTTGCAAAGTCCTCCTCCTCTGGGAACCCTTCAGCACCTGTGTGCAGCTGTAAACGGAATGCATGCATTTGCCCTGGAAGCTTTAGTTTTTTGCTGCCATCACGAATGACATCCTACATTAGTGATACAAGGATGAGTATTACATGCTCGACATGATGATTGCCTGGCTGATACACGGACGGTTATTACATACTGGGTATGGTTGTATATTCGCTTTTCGGAATGCATGCTGGCTTGGACCACATACATGTTAAATTACTCGAGCTTATTGCGCCTCTCATCTTCAAACCATTAGCATAGTTGTTTAATTAATCAATACCGTCAGGAATGTTTCCTCGTAAGTTTGGAGGAGCAGACATCAAACCAGTATTTAAAAACAAAGGCTCGCCATCGGATTATTCCTGCTATCGACCAATAAGCATCCTTTCGGGTGCTCTCAAAAGTCTTCGATAAAGTAGTGTATGAAAATACGTAAGACCATTTCAGCGAAAACTTCTTCTCTCGGACAACCAAAGAGGATACTGGCAGAGCCACAGCATTCAACAGTAGCTATTGTACTTGACGCACAACCTACGCAAATCGCTTGACATGGGACGTAACTCTACGGCAATGCACTTCGACATATCTAGATACTTTGACAAGATATGGCGGAAAGGTCTGTTGCACAAGAGCGAAAGCGAGTTTGGAATCACAAGACGACTTCTAGACTGACTTAAATCGTACTTACAAGACAGACGACAGAGAGCACGGATGCGTAACACTTTTTCGACGACCCAAACCATAAACGCGGGCTGTCCGCAGAGCTCTGTACTCGGACCTTAACTAGCACTCACCTATCTCGACGGACTCTCAAATCGGACACAGAATGATGCTGTTTTCTTCGCTAACGACACCTCTCTACACCCCGCACACAACGGCTGGCTTACGCGCGACCGAACGTTCACTCCAACACGACCTCGACGAAATACACAAACATGGTCGAGAAGGGGCCAACGCATTCAATTTCACAAAAACGATCCAACATACACTGTCATATAAACGCAAACGTCTGTCACCAGCGCTTACATTCGGAGGTGACCCAATAATACCAATCCACGCCACACACACACGCGCACACACGCATACGCACACACACACACACACACACACACACACACACACACACACACACACACACACACACACACACACACACACACACACACACACACACACACACACACACACACACACACACACACACACACACACACACACACACACACACACACACACACACACACGCGCGCGCGCACACGTTGGCATGACATTTTCCAAAGATCTTTGTTTTCACCAACACATAAACAAAACATGCCAAAAAATGAACAAAACCCTCAGATCTCTGCATCAGATAGCACAGCAGGCCCATTCTCGACCAAATCTACAGTGTACATCAAATATTGTTTTGAGCACCGCGACGCCATTTACGACGGACGCATCGCAATACAAGACACTATCGGACATGAGACACAACAAAACAGTCGTGAAGCTGGTGACCGGGGCACCATTCAGAACACCATCGGATAAACTGCGAGCTGGCTTGACGTGGGATAGACTAACAACGAAGCGACACATACACCGACTGACGCTCTATCATGAGCTCAACAACCTTGGGCAACGTCCACTGAACAATATCACAGCAATCATGCCTAATGCCCGCACTCAAAACACAAACGGAGATGTCATAAATGCGAGCAAGCACACGACAACCACCAATCGTGCATTATCGTACCACAAATCATTTAATCCAAGAACAAGTACGCAATGGAATGGACTGCACGACACCACACGATACCTCAGCGACTCCGCCTTCAACAGCTTTGCGAGCGACAGCTTTGCTCGATCCACCCCGCTGCTACGTGGTGCGATCAAGATGCAGCAAACGTTTTACATGCCAGACTAAGAATGGACATGTCCCACTGGAATTCTCATTTATTTCTTGTTCAAAAAATAGCCTCGTCGGCGCGCTAGTGTGGATACCAAATTGAAAGCATTTGCCATTTTGTGCTCTGTGCCAAAGGTACGTAGAACAATGACACGATCTGTTTGACAGCATATCTCAAACGTTACACATCGCTTGTAGTTACCTCCACATCAGCTAAAAACTCTATTACATGGCGCATATCTCAGTGACGACGATGGTCCAGTGGTGGTTCACCATTTACGAACTTTTCTGCCCAAATCTAGACGATTTATCGACCTTTAGTGCTGTTAGTTATCCTCTCACTTTACTATATGGACGTGATATCCCTGATGAGGCGTGTGATGGCTGATCATCCAGCCTAATTAAGTGGCGGAGTAAGCTGTACTGTGGCGACGGTCACAGTTTAACATTTATTTGTGTGTGCCTTAGATAAGGTGGTGCGATTTAAGCTTTTGCTTTGCGCCTTTCTGATTTACGCTATCTTTCTATTGCACGTGCTGTTTTAAAATCATGATGATGACGACGACGACGACGACGACGACGACGACGACGATGATGATGATGATGATGCCACTGGTGGTGAAAGCTCCCCTCCCCTCGAAAAAGATCATCGGCTTGACCGATTCGATTTCGAGAGGACACGGTTTTCTCCGCTATGTTGTTATTCATGGCTTCTTTGATTGAAACAGAAGCCAGAGAAGCAAGGGGAAGATGCCGTTATGTTTGTATTTTGAAGTCAATAGCATTAGCAAACGGTTTTAAATGGCTGCATGTATTAAACCGGCGGTGCTATTAATTATACATTGTTAAAATGGACTTTTACTTAACAGATAAAACCCAGAGGCTTTTCCAGATATTGTTCTGGGTTTTACAGACATTGAGGACAGACAGACCCCGTGAACGTTGGCCTTAGATCGAAATCAGGCAAAAGAAATTGCATTAGCTTGGCCAACCCACATTCGTCTAGGGATGCTCAGCCTGACGTCCGAGCGATTACTGTAAACACATAAAGCATAATGCTGAATATGCGCGCCCGCAAGCTCAGACTCAAGGGTCATGCGTGGTCACATGTTCAGTTCAAAGGCCATTTTGTCGCAGCGCAGGGTACGTACCGACCGCCGGTCTGGCGACAGGGAGCGAGATCTCCTGGTCGATCCGAAGGTCCTCACATGGATGCATCATGCAGTGGTCCTTTCCCTGATGGGCAAGCTCCCTGACCGGGCAGCTGCAGAGAGACGCAGGGGCCCTCAATGACGCAAAAAGATCTCATATCGCCGGTCTACTAATTGGCACAGGTTTCCCAGTTCGGATGAATTGGCCCTTAGTTTGACTCGGGCCAAGAGTACCCTGAACCCGGGCCTCGAGGCTCTGACTGACACCCCTTCCTCTGACCCCTCCATTGCCTTTTGCGGACCGTCATCACAAGCTCTCATATCGCCTTTCGTTGACTGATGCCCCCGGGAAATACCAGAGGCCCTCTGTCATTCGGCGTCCACTAGCTCCTCATGTTCAGGAAGTGTGTTCCTGAATGTCTCGGGATCCTTTACCGACAGAGGACTTCTTGTTAGGCAATGTGGTCTCGTACGTCACGCAGGCCCCCATCGTCAAAGGGGCCGGGACCAGCGTCAGTCGCCGGCCCAAGCTTCGTCCCTACTTGGGAAATGGGCCATCAGGGCTCAGACCGGCACAGAGCCAACTGCGCCATGTCGGTGGTCTCTGACCTGGATGGAGGTTCGCATTTTCCCGGGGTTCTTAATAAGTGCAAGAGGCCATCTGACAGGTATTCGAGGTTATGGCTCTACGGGCCACTTACCTTAATGTGACCCACTGCCGGAACTTTAGGCCTTTCAGCCTTCGAATCGAACCCCAGGTCGTCGTTCCCAAAACGTCCTTCGGGTCCCTCTTTATGTCTCCTCGGACGTTGGCCCTCGCTGACTTGAAGCTTTTTGCTAACGCAGGATCCCCTGTTGGTACTCTAGGCTCCTGGCCGACATAACCGACATAAGGGACCCAACCAATGTAATCGTCAGCCCCTGCCTTCTTCTTCCTTGGTAATTGGGCCCCTGCCAAGCCCCTGCATTTCCAGAATAAAGCGTCTGCCCGGCCGGTCCAGGCCGTCTATCTTGCATTGACAACATTGAGAGAATTCAACGCTTCGAGGCCGGCCATCAGGCTGGTAACGATTCATACCCGGTCATGAATGAGCGGGGCTATGCAAGTAAATAACATTTAAAGACTAAACACGACATGTGCAGACCATGCTTTGGACGTCTGGAGGATGTGCCGAGTCCAATATATAACGACCGAAGCGCCTCTTCTCCAGACTATTTGGGAAGCATTTTAGCTTATGTTTCGCACGACGATGACTTCGCATCGTATGTTTCGCATCTTGCATGACGTGACTGGCTGTGAATAAGCTTTTGAGTGCTGTGTGACTTGCCTCATTACTTAATGTGATGCGGTCGTTGTTGCTGTTTATGGGTCTTTTCGGACGCGTCGAGTACGATGCTCATTTTTCGCCAATAACGCTGTTTTGATTTTACTAGTGTGGTGTGAAAGTGGCTTGAAAGTCAACATCTCTTAGGAACAAAAAAAACAAACTTTGGACTGAAGAAAGGGAAGTTTGTCACCGAGTACCCTGTATTCAAATAAGACACTTGACTGATAAGCGCCTTTTGTGTTTGATTGTGTCAACCGTCTGTGACATGTGCTGGTCTGTATGGCTCTCTGCCCCGGCGCGAGCGCCTCTATCTGATGTGTGAGTCCATGTGGCCGCCCCGCAGCCGAGGGGCGGACGGGTCTGCCCTCCCGGTGGCCCGGCTGCAGACGGTGTCTTTTCATTGGTGTTCCGGCTACGGCCGGCCGGGCACCGGGCTTAGCGCTTCTCCACCTGGTGGGAACGCATATCGCCGTCAAACCTTTGCACAGTGCAAAGTACAACCGCGATATTATCATTCAATTACTGGTCATTATATGACCATTCTGCGCAGAATGGTTATATTTTGCGTTCAAGTATAACCATTCTGCGTACTGACCGCGCGACCAACATGGCCGTGGCTATAATTTCACGAACGGAGCTCTGGCTCAAACGTTAGAACAAAAGACAGTCATTCGTGCTAAAGGGAAAGAACTTTGGGCGTTTGAATGCATGCGTACATAAGACTTTTAGTTCTAATGAACAGGAAGACGGCATTATCAGAAGGTATCACAGGCGGGAAATCGTTTGGCTTGAGAGTGCTAACACTGCTTTCGTGGGATTTCTTTAGGTGAGCCAGTAGTTTGGTAAACCACGTAGCGCGATTTATTATAGAATATTTAGTTTTTGTCATGTCAGTGGTGAAGCATCTACGTAAACCCATTTCTTCACCATGCCAATTTACTTTCTCCACAATTGGACCTGTCACGAATTTAAAATTATGTTTATGCAGAACGACCGTATTCACACGGTATGCACTCTACATTTTTTTTACTTTTGCGAACTTAAGTACACGCCGATGTAGCGTGCTTTGTTCAAAAGTGAAGACTTTGTGGAGAATTCTGGTGAGAGCTGGTGCCAATTTGCACGCATATCTATTTGTGACTGCAGCCGAGAGACGCCATTTCACATGTTTTCCATCCAGGGTTTAGATATTTCTGCATTCACTCGCTTCCATTGTGAACATTCATGTGACTCAAGCTGTGTTTTCAGGTTTATGCACGTTGCCTGGGCACTCTATGACGAGGAGCTCGATGTGCTTCCCGCCAATTATTCCCGAGAGTTCCACCCCTGGACTAGTCAATGTGAGTATTTATCATCAGTGCGTCCTTCAGTGCGTCCTTCAGTGCGTCCTATCAGTGCGTCCTTCAGTGCGTCCTATCAGTGCGTCCTTCCACCTAACTATTCCCGGGAGTTCTACCCCTGGACCAGTAAAGGTGAGGATCGTCAGTGCGTCCTTCCCTCTAACTATTCCCGGGAGTTCTATCTTTGGAACAGTGAAGGTGAGGATCGTCAGTGCGTCATTCCCTCTAACTTATCCTGAGAGTTCCACCCCTGGATCAGTGTTGGTGAGCATCCTCAGTACGCCCTTCCCTCTAACTTCTCCCGAGAGTTCCACCCCTGGACCAGTCGAGGTGAGCAGCCTCAGTGCGTCCTTCCCTCTAACTTATCCTGAGAGTTCTACCCCTGGACTAGTGTTGGTGAGCATCCTCAGTACGTCCTTCCCTCTAACTTATACTGGGAATTCCACCCCTGGACCAGTGTTGGTGAGCATCCTCAGTACGTCCTTCCCTCTAACTTCTCCCGAGAGTTGCATCCCTGGACCAGTGAACTACGGTACCTCAGTACGGACATCAGCTACCGAACACCCCGCTATCAATGCAGCCAATGCTTGTAAAAAGAACTTGGTTGTCGGGTTGGTTCGTTAGCCCCTGTGAGATGTTCCTGTGGCACTGCAAGACGGCTACGGTTTCATTCCCTTTCTGGACTTTTAACTCACCAAACAGCGTTTACAGTACAGACCTGCGCGCAAAAGACACACACGCTGGGGCATGAATGCAGTTTCAGTCCGTCCATCCTCGCCTCACGAAAGAAAACTCAGAAACCAACTCCGTCGAGCCTCTCACTTCTCATTTGCACTGCAAGCAGACACACGCATCAGCAGCATCATTCATACATTTCGCAACGACGGCTACCCATAAAAGCTGAACTCCATCGCAGTCCGGCAAGGCAGTGGGGAAAATGCTTAGGGACAGCGCACTCAAGGGCATTCCACTCAGGGCCTGACTTTCTAAGGAACATAGCCAGTTGATTATCTCTCAATCTGGCCATCATAACTGTTCTGTGCTGTGATGTAGTGTGGAGTTGAGTATTTTTTCTAATGTCCACAAATGTTCCGTGATCTTGTGTAGTGTGTATTTAAGCATTTCTTAACGTCCACAGTCAGCATATGCTCTGTTGTTGATGGTGTTTACATAATTTACGCCGCGGTCGCGATTTATGATGTGTCTCATAGACCCGATCGGCAGTTGGTGTTCACCCAACGACGTATTGTCATCCAAGATAAAGGCGACATCATTTTGGTCTGTAGGAGTCTGAAGTCAAGGTGTTTTGTGTAGGGTCACGTATGAATCAGCTAATCGAAGGATCAGAACTTATATAGACAATGCTTGAGTCAGTCTGTGAAGTTTTAAAGGATCGTGCCTGCAACTGAAAACATGGGCAGCTGAAATTCTCAACATTTCATTGCGCTTTGTAAATGTGTCATTGCGATGACACATTTACTTTGTGACGAGTTTTGTCCTTGCTCAGCGATAATTTTGTAACTTTCGGTGTTTGCCCGTGCGTGGTGGGAGGCGAGTACCAACTGGTGATACCCTTTTAGACAATTTCGCTCCGGCTAAAGATAACGCTGGAACTGACGGCACTCTAGACGTTCATCTTTGGGAATCATGACGTTTTCTTGTTCAAAGAAAAATATAATTGCAATGTTTTTTGGGAGGTACATTTTAATTGCTTTTTGGAAACCTTTGGTTAGTCTTTTTTGGAAAATGACCATGCACTGACTTAAGTGATCAAAGGTTATCACGCACTGAGACAACACACAGCTGACATAAGCCATCGAAAGGCCCTGTAACAAAACTGTAGCGCGGTGCGGCCTCGGCGCGACATTCCGGACCAACTGACCTGGTGTTCGTGTTCCCAGGCTACGAGGGCACGCTGGACATCAAGGTCTACCTCACCATCGTGAGCATCTCTACGATCGACGAGGAAAAGTCGGTGAGTGTATTGCCATGCTGAACGGACCCAGGTATTCATAGGCGAAGAGCGTTTCGTGTTGAGTCCGCGTCACAGCTGGTACATAAAACACCATATAGTTTATAGTCGTTAACAAAACTGAAGCAAGTGTTCGGATGTAAATGACGGAACTATTATAGCACCGGGCGACTGGCCGCTTGCGCATACAAGGCAGCGAAGTGTTGTAAATGGTCTCTTTAAATTGATAACCTGCTGATGGTTTCTTCTCTGACTGGTATACGGTTTCCCCACAGAGCGGTTTTTAACAGTTCAGGGAGGCGGGTTGGTGAGGGGGGGGGAGGTTAGGGGTTACAACTTCTCCTCAACATTTTTCTTGTCCCACCGTAACTTGTGACTGTTCTATTGAACATGGAATGTGAGGCGACCTGAACATTTTGACTTTACGCCGTTTGGGGAAGACACGCAACCAGGTGGGGCGTCAAGCTCCTTACCTCATGGAGTTGTGCGATGACATATGGAATTATATTTTAAGTGTCTTCCCCACTACAGCGATTTTGAAGGTGCGCACATGGGAGTTCGGGTTCATGCTCGTGTGGCATTGTAATGCATAACGTTTCTTTTTCAGTCTATTCACATGTCTCTCCTGATACGTTCAATTTGGACGGATCCCCGCATCTTATTGCCCAAAGGTTAGTCATGGTCGTGCTCATCAGGCGTGTGTATACATTAGCACACCATCAGCGTGAACTCCCTGTGGGAGAAACAACCAGGAGACCTTTAGTTCTGGTGGTAGAAACAACCAAGAGACCTTAAGTTCTGGTGGTAGAAACAACCAGGAGACCTGGTTGTTTCTCCCCGCGGTAGAAACAACCCGGAGACCTTTAGTTAAAATGCCGGTTAACGATGATGCTGCCCTAACTATACCTTGACGCAGACTGGAAGCTAACCTCGTCTCCATGCGGAAATTCTTTACACCAGCACAGTGCGGCTTCAGTTTTCGCGCCACGCCATTCTGACGTTTCAAAAATGCTGCAACACGGCGTGCAAACGCTGAGAGGAAATGGCGGGTCGAACAGCTAGGGGAAGTCGCACGCACCAGGGATACGGCAATCCTTCTACGGTGCCATGACGACGCGTTGATATTAAATTGGGATGAGATTATATAATAAATGATAATTACAGCCTGAGAACCCGACAGCTCCTGCCTTTTCCAAATAAAGTTAGCACGGGTTGGTCTCGCCCGTGCACCGCGAGGGACAACCAGCCACTAACAGTGACTGGATCGCAGGCATGGCGGGGGACGCGCACCTCTCGTTCTCGCCGCTGCTGCGTGAGCGACTATGGGTGCCCGACCTACTCTTCGTCCACGCCACCTCCATCCGCCAGCTGCAGCTGTACACCCCCAGCGAGGCTCTGCAAATCTACGCCAACAACACCGTCTTTCTGTCCTCGCTGTAGGTCAAGCTCGTGCGACGCGTCAGGCCGCCTCGTTTTCGAATGCCATGTTGCTTGGCGCTCTGAATAGCCGAAGCATACGAGTTTCCCCGACCATTCACCTGATCTTGGCGCTCTACGTAAAGCAGAATCTTCGAAGTGTCTTCGAGATGTAGGGTTACAATCTATAATGGTCTGAGCATTTCCAAATTACCTTTATCGGTTTTGAGACGTGAGACGTGATGTCTTTTATGCTAGTTTTGGGGAGAAAGTGAGTTGCTGCGTGCATCAAACCGCTGACAATTGTTTACCAATGCGCTGTGTGCACCTTAATTACTGGTGCATCACCACCTACATGAGTGCGTACCTGACACCACACCTGCAGTGTCCCTGACTTGTTGGGCTCTGCTTCCAGGATGCTGGTGGAGTATACTTGCCCTATGAAGTACATGTCCTATCCTCTGGACCGGCAATCCTGCGACGTCTTCATGGAGAGCAGTGAGTGTGTGACGTGTTCACCTGTGAAGTCAATATACTGTGCACCAAGACCTAACAATTTCAGTAAGCTGTCGGGCCTGCGCGGACACGTGAGTGGCATGCAGTGCTTAGACTGAGTAGGCAACAAAGACCAAGTGTAATCTTATCAATATTCACTGTATAGAGACTCTTCAACATAGAGACCCCTGAGAGGCTTGAAATGAAATGAAATGACGGCACACGCCCATTACCTGCCCATTCATTCGCTGCATTCGCATGCCTTGCATCCAAATGTAACACCGTAAGACATGCCTTGGAGCGTCGCGCCAGCTTAGTGCTCCGGCCACTTAGCGATATTGCCCCTAACGCCAGCATACTGGGCGCTTGCAGTGCGGTGGTAAAGCCGTACATGTTGAAGACAACGGGTGCGGGTTCCATTCGGCGCTGCGTCCACGCTGCCTGCCATTTTTTTCTTTATTGGAATTCGTGACGTAAGGGTAGTCGACTATACTGGTCCTTTTGCGTCATCAAGAAATAGTCAGAACATACTGTGAGTAAAATCACGCGATAAAGTTAAGTCACGTTAGTGTGATAAATAACAAGTACGATTGAGATAATAATTAAGCGCTCTAATGCGGGAATGCAGCTGCACGCATATGAAGATATGGGGACAATGACGCTGAATGCCTGTAAGTCAAGAGGAAGTCAACGCTGACTAGAAATGCTATGAGACGTTGCTCTTGGCAGCATTGAGTTTCTCCAACCAGCTGTGGAAAGGTCGCTGCCTGGAAGCATGTAATTCCAATTTCATCGTATTCACAACAAATAAGCTTGAACCAGTATGGGCTCGACCGTCAGCTCTTTCCGCACTCATTACACGCTGAGGCACGCTGGGCAGCCAGGAGAAACGAGTGGGTTGCGTGCGTATAGCCCAGTCGCAGCATCCAAACAGCAGTATCTTCCCACCTGTCCTTACGCTGCAACACCTTTCACTTACAAATGGGACGTTTCAGCTCGAAGAAAGAGCTATTCATGGCATCCCATCTCCTCCGTCTTATAGAGCTTCGCCTCTGTCGTCCTCTGCGCGCACACTCTGAAGGGCTTGCTGGAAGCCACGGGCTTGTGTTTCGATAGGAAGAGGGCGGCCGTGGCGAGCCCGTCACCTTTGCTGCCGCGGCTGCGCTTTCGTTTCGGGAACTGAATGGAAATTCCAGCATGAATGGAAATTCACATAAACGTAACACAAATACCGTGATCGCTCGCAAGTCGGAGCTCGTCCCAGGCTGGACAGACCAGATGGGAGTGGCCGCTTGACTCGAGGAATGGGTGTAGAGATAATGCGCTGAGGTCATGGAGCCAGGTTGGATCAGAGGGTTTTTGCAACCACATTGCAAGAACTGTAACACTGCAAGAATTGCGAACAGCCAAGTCGAAATCACAGTCATTAAAGTATGCAGACAAAGTTTCTGATTGACGTCACTAGAGACGCAAGCGCACCCAGTCCCAGCAGTGACATTCGAACCATCCGTGAAAATCTTCAGAGAGCCGTCGCACAAGGAGATTCGTTCCGCGGCGTGCTGCACAAATTCCACCTCGGATGCGGATGATATGTTGTACTGGCGTGGGTTGAGGTTGTCCGCTGACCGTGCGAGTTTCCACGATGTTTGATGCTAATCGGCGACAATGTCGTCATACGTCAGTCTCCCGCAGCCAGTCTCTCATGCGCAGACATATCGGCCACGATCAGCGCTTCCGCTCACAAAAAGGAGCGAATGAGCGAACGCGGGAACGACGCGTCATGTCGAGGGTCAGTCAGGGCCTGCGCTACTTTGACCGCGGGATTCAAAGCAAGTCCCTTACGCCTCAGATCCAGGGGCGGCTCGCTATTGGAGCGCTCGTGGCGTCGCTAACCGGGAGGATAGTACCATACAGATGACGTGTGGGTTTCCTGCTTTGTTTCCCACGCAGGCATAACTGTATGCATGGGGTTTGCGGTCGAGAAACGGAGCTCGTTTGCCGTTCTTCATCACCATCTTGTCCAGACACACTTGCTAATAAATATTTTAAACAATGACAAAATTGAGACAAACAGCACAAAACAGACATGTATCCAACTACAGGTGCCACCCGATATTTTCGGCTGGTAGAAGCCTGAATAAATGGATGCAATTACAACAGTCCGAGAATTTTTACAACGGTTTGTGTTTCGTCTTGGCCGTGTTGCTGCACACGGCATCAGTCGTATATTCCGATGACTCTCTGTAAAGCCCAATGCCTAAGATAATTGCGCACGCCGGCAGCACGGTACATTAAATTATGTTCAATAGCTTTACCAGCCATATTACTTATGCGTGACTGGTGTCACTTTAGAACACAATGCGGATGTTAGCAAATTTCACAACCTAGTTGTAATGGCAGTTTACACGAAAAATTACCGCGCAAAACTTTTCTAAGCTTTTAAAAAACACTTTCGTCGTTTCTGTTTTACCGCACGCTTCTTATAAGCGATTTTCGGCTAGAAATGTGTAGCAGATACTTAAAAACATGTTTATAAAGACGCATAACTTGATAAAATTCCGGTTGGCTTTCTGTAAGCAAGGTCCGGCTTGTGTGGATAGGTATGATGAAAGGCCTCTCCCTGCCGAAATATTTCAAAACCCACTTAAGCTGCCTCGCTGCGTACAGTACCGATGTAAACAATAATGGTGCAGCCAGCATTCAGCGCCCTCGACTGATTTACATTGCTGATTGCCAAGCCTAGTATTTTCCTACAATTTGGTTGAACTAAAGGCATGGGCTGAAGAGCTGTTACAACGGGTATTTCCTAATGCCACAAGCTTGTTCTTGGTTGGATATGCGTGGGTTGCCTAATGGATTATCTATTGCATGCTAATGGAGCTGCATGAGAACAACGATCCCTTGTCGGAGTGTTTATCATCCACTAAAACTTCATAAAACATATTACAACTTTGGGTGCAAAGCAATGCCCTGTGAGGAAGAACTTTTCACTCCTTTTCCCCATATTTGATGTGATTTTTCACTTCTGCCTGACATTGCCTAATCACACATGTCAAACCCCTATTTCCCTTTCTGAGGTTTTCAGATGTCATCCAAAACCTAGCTTACTTGAAACCACCAAGAATAAACGAGGCTCCACAGAACCTGGACACCTAGGGCTAGGTCCTGCCTCACCTACAACAGAGCAAGGGCGCCAGGTCCCTCTCAAGCCCAAGAACCCCAGCGACTCCAGCCGCTTGGACGCATTAAGTTTTGCTTGTTTACAAAATGCATCACAATGGGCAGCTGTATGCCAAATGCAAGGTTTTCCCGCATCCCATATATATATTGTTTTTTTTTTGTCTCACCACCACACCACGAAAGCGGAGCCTGGTGCAAACACCAGGAAGGCTTATTAGAGAATTTTGCTCCACGTATTTCTTCTTTCCTGAGGAAACTTGTCCACTAAATTGCATCACTCCCGAAATGTAGGAGTGAAAAATTCCAGAAATGTCTTCTAAATGAAGTTTAAAAGATGAATATCACGATTTGAGCACTCATGTTAATAGATTTTAAGTCAAATCAGCTGATAACAAAGTGTTTCCAAAAAGTATGAGTTTATATATTTATTTAACAAGTTTTGTTTTTCTTGGTATCATACGAGTGTGATACCACTTTATTCTTCCCTCCTTTCCCATACCCTTTAGAGGTACCATTTGTTGCTTAAAATGTGGACCAATTTCTGTGCAAGATGTTCCAACGGCAGACTTGCACGTATTTCATACATGAATTGGATCAATTCGCCAACCGCCCAAAAATGTTTGAAATGCACCCAAGGGTGAACAATTTACAGGAAATGAAGAAGACAATTTGAACCACGGAACTTACTTTTACCGCCATTTTTGCCCTGTTAAGCCCTCGGTTAGTCGTTTTCTTGGTTCATGGCGGTGCTTGATATTTATAAATCTAGCCTTCCGGGTGTCTAACTCACCAGGCTACCTGACAAGGCTGTCCTCATGCTGCCATATAGAGCTTTGGGACAGACCTGACGCAGCTACTACAGAAATGTTTGATGGCAAAATTCTGTCCTCCGGAAATGTTTATCATGCACACCTCTTACTTGTTTCGCATTTTAATCTCGTAGGTTGGTAGACATGATTGATATTTATATTTGGGGGTGAGTGGGATAACTGTCTGTCAGCAAACTGTGCGAAAGGTACTGACTTCGTTTTGGGGGAGGAAGAAGAAGTGTGCCCCGAAAAAAGCCGGTAAGTATTTTATGGAGCAAGTAATTGCTTACCTTACCTACTTCAGCACATTGTTTATGACCGGAGTTATCCATTTTCTGTCTTAACCCATCGATTCTCGGCATAGTACAAATTATGATGCCACAAGGCCTAAATAGATGCCTTCGCTGCAGCTGAAAAGGCAAGCAGCAATACTGGCATGGTCATTCAAAGGTTATGTTACTTTTGGAGAAGAGAGATTGTTTTGTGGAACATATTTGTTGAGCATATTCTGCACATTTTTGCCATTGACGTAGGTTAACCATGACAATCAAAATAAGTTGTTCAAAGTAATTGAAAGTGTCTTCAAAGTGCTACTTTCATGAAAATAAACATTGGTATTTTGGAAGAAACAATGACAAAATGCTTGTTTTCCTTGACTCCATCTTAACAGAAGCCAGAGGTGTGTCTATTGTGTTTGACTTGGTGATATGCTGATGTGTAGGAGTCCAATGTTTTTTGTTTGAGTGTTTCATGCTTTTTAAATTTCCTGTTGTTATTCTGTTGTCGAATTCCTTTGCTTTGTTTTGTGTTAAAAATGCTGTGGAATGGAAGTGCAAAGTGCAGCATCAAATTATTGGTGTTAAATAATTTTTATGCCCATTACACTGTCATGAAATTGTTATGCGTGTATGTATTGTTTCACTTTAATCGCCTGAGATGTTAAGAAATAAAACAGTTTTGTCAGGTTTAGGATATTACATCCATGCCAACTTGAAATAAATGCCTTTGTTTGCCGAAGCATCAATCACAAGCTCATAAGTTGCATCTTTTGTGGTTTCATTCTTTCGCTCCTGCACGGTCTTTTTTAGGGGAAATTTTTCACTCCCACAATAGTTCAAAAGCGATTCTAGCTCCCTGTATAAAAAGCATGCTAAAAACTTTTCAGTGTATTAATCGATCGTGAAACGGCTAGTCATAACATTCGGCACAAGTTTTCCTTCTGAGTCCCCCTCCAGGCGATCTCTCGGCTCACTCGTAACTGGCGAATGCAGCCTACCTCGGAAAAGCGGGGCGTCGCGAGGAGTCAGACGATCACCTTTTTAAACATCTCATCCTTAAGGTTGATCCCGTCAAAGTTGCGGGGAGGAGGGCAGTACCCTCCAGTTCAAAAGAAAATGGAGGACGAGCGCCCCTGCTGCACACCTCCTGCTTCTGCTCCCCGCTCACAAAGTGATGTCCAGAGTAGTGCACTAGCGAGCGGGGCAGCACAAGGAAGGGTCGTGCCATCGCCGTACCAAACTGCAGCAGAGCGGGCCGCACGGGCACGGGCGGTGTGTGACAGAGCCGGCCGTCCGCTGACCCTCAGGCGGCTACCCGTCCGAGCGGCTCAACGTCAGCTGGCACCCGGCCGGCGTGCGTCTGCCGTCTGACTTCCATCAGCATCAGTTCGCGGTGTCGGTCAGCAGCGGCTACAACAGCCAGACGGCATACCCGTCAGGTACGGGGCCGCGGGCCCGCAGTCGGCCGTCGACCGCCTGTCAGCGCTGCGGACCCACTAGCCCATACCGCTGAAGCGGCTGCTGTCGCCCGCTGAGCCTTAAAACAGCCTCCTGACTTGGCTAGCTAGTGTACTACTCTCTCCAAAGTTTTCTCATTTGATATCATTACATAGCGCTCATTTCACAGGGTCGCCTTATTTTGTCCTGTTTTCTCTGCGTTACCCGTTCAGTTTTCGATTTTTCCGTTTCCTTGTCTACGAATAAGATAATTGAGCTCAGGATATCCATGCGGAAATGGTAGTAAATGCGAGGAGTTGTGTACTTTGCGAATAATTGTCTATCAAGTGCCCGTTTTCAGCAGCGTGCCAATTACTTAGTGGCGGAATCAGAAGGGCGGCATGGAGCCACGCCCTCGCCTTGGGCAAAACGGGCTCCAAAATCTCAGGGCGAAGGGGCATCGAAATCTTCCTTTTGGATCTACATAACTTTCATCTCTTAGAGCCCGAAAATTTCAGGCCACCACAAATGGCCTAAATCCTTATTTTTAAGAGGTACCGAAGTTCAGGGCACCACAGTGGCCCCACACCTTCATCCTCAACGGGCATCATATCCCGCAGACAATGTTGTGTCTCCCATCCTGACCAAATCCTGAATCAGCTCCACTGGGCTAAGGAGCGCGAAAAACCTTCATTTTGGCGCACCGGAAGCTTTACTTTGAAGAGACACCGTATCCTAACGGGTCATTTAAAGGGCCAAAAGCCTTGATTTTTAAAGGGGACCAAAATCCAGGGGCACCACAATTTATATGCCTTTTAACCTGATGACTTTGCAGATCGGCCCGTTACCGGAAAGGCCACCAAGACGTTCATTCCAGGGCATAACAAACATTTATTTTCCGGAGGCCCAACTCCAGGGGCACCAAAAACGGGTGGATCCAGAGGGGAGACAAAGGGCCTTCCCTCCCGTTTGGGCCCCATGGGGATATGGTGGCAGGAATAAACACCAAGGGGTAAAGGGACGCTAAAACCTTCATTTTGGAACTACATAACCTTTATTTTCATGAAGCATTAAACCTAAGGGACACTACAAATGGCCCCAAATCCTCATTTCTGACTCAACAAGTCTTAGAAGCCCACAACGTCCTTTCCATGTACCGTGACGAAATCCTGGATCTGTCTATTCGACGAGGTAGCACCAAACTCTTTATTTCGGGGGCCACATCCTTTATTTTCAACAAGCACCTAATGCTAGAGAGTACACAAACGGTTCCGAGCCTTCATTTTTAATGGACATGAACTTAAGCAGCACATCTATGTTGTAGCTCCCAAGTCATGGATTTTTTCCAGTATTGAGAAACTATCAGAGCTCGCTCATAAGTTGTTTAGCTCGACCACTGCCGTCAGATCGCTTGGACGAGTCCATTTTGCACGGATGGGGAAATTTTGGAGGTGTCTTGCCTGCTTTCGGCTGACTGCCTGACGTCCCATTTCGCCGGGGAGCCACTGACGGCTTCTTTATTGGTCGTCGGGAATCTTAGAATCTCAGCATGCCCTGCCTCAAGCAATAACACATTACACGCTTTCTAAGCAGGTGCTCTTAAGAGGCATGTGCCTTCGTAAATTTGTGATTTATGGACATTTCAGGTACAGCACCCCATGCGAAAATGTATGAAGGCCTTGTTGGTAACATGACGCTACACAAACGTTGATTTTTATATATTCGAAATGAAATCTTCTCATAATGATGAAGTCCTGGATCGGGCTCTGGGGTAATAGAGCACAAAAACTTCCATTTCGGGGCGTCATAATATTGGTTTTCAGGCGGCAACAAATTACATGTGGTGGAGGCGGGTACCACATATATCTCCAGACCTTGAATAAAAAAAGCTGTAAATTCCGGGGCACCCGAAATGATCTCAATATCTTTCTTTTCACACCGTCATTGTTATGGCATCACAGACGTGCGATGCCCAGACCGTTCCAGACAGCTGCGGCCCGAAGCGATAACGTCTGCTGCGTGGCGGTCAATCGGTGTTTGCGCAGGTGCAGACTACCTCTGTCCGAGGCGCGCGTTTCACGGGTCGAAATAGCGGCGCGTGGGGCAGAAAGCGTGCGTACCTCGTGAGGCGCGCCTGCTTCCCTCAGCGTCATAAACACTTAAATTACGTTTAATGTTTACACACTTTATTGAACACTTAAATTACGTTGCGGTGCGCCACCGCGACCTTGACCCTCGGCTACCCAAGGGAATTTAGTGCCGGAGTTACGTGATGGTGCTTTTTAGGGCCGGTAATAACCTAAGCAGGAAAGCTGATTGCTGTTTTAACTTTGCGTGGTTGGCTATCGGTCACCCACCCCACACGTACAAACAGTGCGTGAAATGAAGGAAAACATACGCCTGGATGAGCTTGAGGAGGCCTGAAGTGAAGTAATGACGAATTTTGTGCAAAGAAACGAGGATACCACTGCACTTTTTCACGACGGTTGAGTCATGGGCACGCCAGAGCAGAATGGAAGCAACTATGGCACCAATAATTTTGATGTCACTTTACGCATGCACAATCGAACCGCTATTCCAAAGTGGAAGTCAAATGACTTGTTAAATTCTACTTTGACCCAACGAGCTTGAAGCAGTTTTTGGTTCGTTTATTTGGAGAGAATCGCCACCGAACCAGCCCTGAATCTCACGTATAGTAAGCGCCAGTCGGGTTTTTTGGTTCTTTCATTTGGAGAGAATCGCCACTGAACCAGCACTGAATCTCACGTATAGCAAGCGCCAGTGGGGTTTTGACGTCGGCGAGACACAGCCCCGTGCGCGATGTTGTCAGCGTACGGGATGAGGCAACCATGAGTCAAGTATCCGTACAAAATGTTGGTAAACAAAATGATCAAAATAGGATGGATGGTCCAGCCGTGGGGCACACGGCATGACATGGGGAGAGTGAGCCGGCCTTCACGCGCCACGTGGCCTCAACCACTCAAATAACTCCTAAACAATCCCGCATCGGTAACGCCATACCCAGACAGTTTGGTGAGGAGGCTGTTAGGTCAACGCTATCAAACGCCTTCGACAAATCGATCGTCGTCACGGACGATAAAAGACCGTCGTCGGTGTTGGTGACCAGGTGTTCGACAGCGGTGAGCACGGCATCCTCGGTTGAAGTGGTGCGGCTTACAGGCGCACTAGGATGGATGAGACAGCTCTGTCGCGTTCAAATATTCCGTTAGCTGTGTGCAGGCTAACTTTTCTAACATCTGAGGGAGCACACTGAGCAGGGATATGGGCGTTTTATTGGACGGTACAGCTGGATCACCTGGCTTCAGAAATGGTTTCACACATGCCGTTTTCGAGCTTTTTGGGTACTGGTATATTTTTGTTCGCTGAAGCATTCTAAAGAAAGGATGAACTTCCCCAGGCAAAACGGGATGGGCATATTAAACAAACATCTTTGACCCCTGTTTCTATGCATGCTGGAGTTTAATCCATATAATTTATCCATTATATTTACCTATTATATATATTTAATCCATATAATCCATCCCCTTCGTCCCTCGCCCAACATTTTTGGAAAACCCAGAGAGAATCCAGCAGCGCCCCTGCCTATGATTGTTGATAGAAAGGCACGAATGAACCACTGTAAGGTGAATAACGTCCACTGTTTACTTGATGCAATCATTTAATTCTTGCTTAATCTCATTTTATTTCCTTCTTGATACGCGATGAGCGATATATTTTAGTAGCTTTAGTCTGGCTTCTCTTTCAGTTAAAGAAGTGCAACATAAATATAAAAGGAAACTCACCTTTTAAGACTAAAGGGGCCAAATCCGGCGGACCATTCCAGCGGAAGATAGTTGACCGATTTACAATGGAAATTAATCAGTAAATGAGCTGAAATTCGTGGACTTTTTGTGGTGTGCATCAAGTTTCAGGCGGCACCACAATGAAGCGTAGCCCCTCCCTTGACGGCATGCTGGATCTGTCTCTGCAGTTACCAGTTGGGTATCGTACGTCATCGCTGTCATGCCGTTAGTGTTCGTTTTAGAATTCACTGATCGCTGCCACACTGGCGAGACGGCAGTGATGTACTGTTAATTATTCATACCTCACGGACGAGGATTTTTCAGTAAGCTTCGTAATGACTTGTCAAGTCCTGACAAAATCACACCTGATGGTTACATCTGGTTCTGTGGCCGGCCACCGTCAGGTTCTTCTCAAGAGGTCCAGATGTTCATGCTGTTGATAACAAGGAACAGCGGTTTCCTTGGACCTTATTTAAAGACTCGCGCGAGCGACGTTACTAAGCCAGTTCTGCAGCCGACGCCAGCAAGATTGATCGCGAGACTCGCCAGAGCCCCGTTCCATGCGTCGGACACAAATGCACGCGCTACTGGGCTTCGATGCTCTACCACTCCCTTTGACGGGGCTTCGCTTATACGCCCCCTCCCCTGGTCGGATCGCCATGGCAACATCAACATGTTTGGCGTGGTACCGTGCCTATCGGCATGTTTATTGCGGTATGGCTTCAGGGATCCGCAGTCAGGTCAAAGGCACATGCAACACCAACGGTCAGACTGCCGATTTGGAACTGTTGCGTCTGGGGGTCGAATGGCGGCTGGACATCTAACGGCACCTCATGTATCGGCTAACACACGCGAACTACGGCGGAGCCGCCGCAAAACGCTAGCTTACGAGTCACGCGACGTGTATCAAAGCGTTAAACGGCTGTGCCGGGCGGCCATTGGCACGGACTATTGCGCCTGATCACCAGGGGAGCGGCCAGGACGTCTGTTCACCAGGGGAGCTGACCATGGCGCCTGCTCACCATGGGAGCTGAATATGGCGCCTGCTCACCAGGGGAGCTGACTATGGCGCCTGATCACCAGGGGAGCGGCCAGGACGTCTGTTCACCAGGAGAGCTGACCATGGCGCCCGCTCACCATGGGAGCTGAATATGGCGCCTGCTCACCATGGGAGCTGAATATGGCGCCTGCTCACCAGGGGAGCGGAGTATGGCGCCTGGTCACCAGGGGAGCGGCCAGGACGTCTGTTCACCAGGAGAGCTGACCATGGCGCCTGCTCACCATGGGAGCTGAATATGGCGCCTGCTCACCATGGGAGCTGAATATGGCGCCTGCTCACCAGAGGAGCGGGATATGGCGCCTGGTCACCAGGGGGAGTTCCACCTGATGCACTTCGTGACTAACGCGTCATTACAGGATCAACCATGGTCTCCAGAATACCGGCGCCAATAGCACCTGTTGCAGTCAGGCCGCCACCAGTATCCACGTGCTTTTTTGAGATCCAGTCAACAGATAATGTCAATTTTTATGTGACTGCTTAGCATAAAGCCATCGGTATCGAACGGCGTGAGATGGCACGAGTATAACAATGCCGCAAAAAATCCACCTCGGCTTCGACCACCCTTCTTGACATTGTGAACAACAGCATGAGTCCCGGCTCGTCTGAACTGCGTGGAAACACGCCTTAGCTATACCAATAGCTAAAGGGTGTATTTCCACACAGTTTCGAAGGCGAAGGCAAGGGGAAAACTAAGGCGGCCGAGCCGAAACGCACCCTACCTCAATGGTGTCAGGCAGAATGATAAATTTCTTCAACGCATACTTAGAAAAGGTTTTCAGAGTTTTTCCGCACCCTTTTTGACGGATGGACTTCTAAGATCAGAGCTCACACTAAGAAGTGTTTGTTGTGTGAGCCCTGACCACGGGGCCATGGCTCCCCTTGGGTCCCGAAGGGGGCCATAGTAGGCTCCGATGGGGTCAAAAGCCGGCTGAAAAGACGCAGTTTTTTACACAAAATGCCACCACATTGGACGTCTTTGAGCCTCCAGACGACCAAGAACAGTCACAAACGCAGGTAAAGGTCACATGAACAGACAAAAACAATTTTTCGCTGATTGTTAGGGTGGTGATTGGGGAGGTTTTAAGGCCCATTTAACTGTCTAGAGGCCTAACGCTGTTACTGGGACACTTATCGACCAGAGGTCATCCACGGATTTTTCCCCCTCGTCCGAGAGGCCCTATACGCTGAACCCGGGGCCCCGGGGGCTGCCAGGATGATCACGGTCGCTCAGGGGCCTTTCACATTGGTCTCGGTCAACCTTCCCTTACACTCGCAATGTGCCCGTGGGCATTTGATCATTGATCTAGAACCCTAAAAAACCTCCTATCACTTATTAAACTCCCAATCGTTCAGGGACCCACTATACTGGTCTCGTGCTCTTCCCGCTTGCTGTGAGAAACTTGCCGTTGGCACAAATAACCAATGCAGTTGACGCGCCCCTAAAACCCAATGACCAACAATTGCTAACTGAAAACTTGCACTGTTCACAGAAGCTTCTTTGTTGGTCTTCCGCGGCGCCCTCGATCGCTCAGGTGTCGTCCCCATTAGTCTTTACTTTTCCCTTATATGAAAGGGCCTACGTTATTGACATAGATAAGACAGTAGTGTTAGCCTTATTCCTCGGAGAAAAACCAGGAGAATGGAGATAAACTTGAGTTGATATTTCGGCAACATGCCTTTATCGAAAAAATAGCAGAAGTGAATTGACGGGACGGGACGGGACAAAATGACGGGAACCGCCATCATCTGGAAAAAATGAGCATGCCCCATGCTTGTACATACGTAGCATGCATGGTTTTCTTGGGCTGCGCACAGGAAGGTAGGTTTCGGTATCACAAATACCATACATAAGAATCTTGAAGTTGAATGGTCACAGTAGGATGACTTTTGTGGGGAGCCCAAATTCCAAGCAGTGGCGGTGGGGGGGGGGGGGGGGCACAACATGACGTGCCCCTCTCCTTGATCAAATCTGAGAGGCGACACTGCCCTGGACGAGATCAATGTGTACTAGTAATGGAGGTGGCGATCCATTTGGAGGGCTTTAATCTTGGCCATCTTGGGAATCTGCGGCCCGGTGCCACAAAAGTTACAGTGCGGGAGGGGGGGGGGGGGGGAGACGGGAGGCCTCTCAACATAGCTAGCGCGTCAAGTACCAGCATTTGATTGCTGTGATGCTGACCTTCGTTTCGTTGCGCGAAAACCATTGGGGAGGAAATTCTGCTCTATTATCATAAGATGCATATTTGTCCTTATCTGCTGTTCACCAGTTACCAAGCCTGAGTGTCGTCAGCCAACTGACCAATGGAACGCCATCGGGCTTGTGGAAACTCGGGTCGCTCACAAACAGCACGTACAATATGCAGTCCAGGCTCCCTCTTCGAAATATCGCGAAGTTTTTCACACCTTCGGCCGAGACAAAATGTGTGGAATATCAACACCTAGCACTGGCACCTGTTGCCTGTGTCCTGCCAAACAGCCAGCAAACCAGGCGGTATCAATACTACACAGTCTGACCGCGGTCGTCATGAGGCACGGCGTTGACACATTACGAAAGGTTCAGAAGAGCCAACATCCCGTCATGTTTTACTGAGGACGTGACCAGTGACGGTGCTAGGGGCTGTCTCGATGGAGTGATGTGTTCGGTATCCGTGCGATGTAGCACAAGTAATTCAGGTGCCACCAAGAAGATCAATGGTCTCGGAAGATGTCCGGCCAAAAAGTCGACTCGCATTTTGTCAAATGCCTTTTTGTCGACTGCTGTTTGACAACTTCCACATTGGCGACGTGTAAAAAAGTTGGCGTGCCGGCCGGAGCAGTCGAATCGGCCAGTGGCGAACTGCAAAATGGTGACATGGACGAGTGGCAAACAGCTGAAAGGTGAATTGCAAAATGGCCATATTCCAAAAGGCCGACATGCCGAAACGTTGAACGGCTACGTGGTGAACTGCAGCATGGCGATACATGACAAATTCGACCTGCCAAATTGATGAACGGTTAAACGGAGATCTGTTTCAGGGGCTTGATTGAATGAATGGCGACGTGGAAAAATGGCTACCTGTTCAAATGACAAAAACCCACACGACAACATGACAAAACGGCAAGCTCTAGTGATAGACACAAAAGCACCACGTGGGAGATGAGACATGATGAGATGAGACTCCCATCTCAAGTCTGAAGAAGATGGTCTTGAGCTCTTGAAGGCTCGCTGATTTATCCACGTGGACGGGGTTTTTAGGTTACCCTGCAACATTAAACCCAGAGGCGACAGGCCGGGTGAGTGAGAAGCCAAAGCACGGCAGTCTTATGCTCACGTGCATTCGAAGGGAATACTCCTCCAACCAATTCAATGCGGCCCGTGCCGTGTGTGACGTCACCCCGTTCTGCGGGAATCACACTCCGTCCCGTTCGATCGCGTCAAGTCGGTTCGGGGCCGTCCAGAGAGTCATCAGAGCGGTTGTGATGTAAGTCTCTGAGCCAGTGGCGCAGGCAGGGGGAGGGACACAAGGAGCAGTGCCCCCTTCCCTCAGTTCGCGAGGGTTTTGAACGGTCCCGCACGAAAGACGATCAAGAGCCCGATTTAAGGGCCCGCAGGGCTGATCGGAGGTCGTATTAGGAGGCTCCGGTCCGCGGGGCCTGACCTTGAAATGCCTAACAGAGGGCATTTTGCGCCGACAGGGCCCTGAGTCGATGAGGGCCTCTATCTTGGCCAGACATTACCAGTACCAAACGCAGGGACATTTCCAACCGGGCCCACCTGAGCCGGGGAGGGCGTCTTTGTCGGTCAGGCACCACTACCACGGACCAGCGGCTCCTGTCGGTCTGGGCCTTAACGCGCGCTCGGGTGGGGACCCCCCCCGAAAGTTTTTCCAGAATGGTTTCCGAATGGTGCGGTGTAGCCGCACCAACGTTTGCATAGCTATGTACAATTGAATAGCAGATCGTTTGGTGTAATAAATTTAGGTGTACCTTGTAAGGTCACTGATCTATGGCAGGTCAAAGTCAGGTCATGGTTCCAGCAAAGTCAATTTCTAAGGAATCGTTCAATCTGATGCAACAACAGAGTGTTTGACGAAGCTATACATCTTTGAGATGCTTTATTAGGCAACACAAGCATTGAATGAGCAACGTAAGTTGACCTAAGGTCAGGTATGAAGGTCAGGCCAAGGTCAAAACCAACATGTTTTATTGCTCTGGGGCTTGCTGTATGGGATATTTTCCGGTGCTCATTTTGAATTCATTGATGGCAGGAACCGGATTATACAAATTCAGTTGACTTCTTACATGTCATAATAGGTCATTGACCTAAGATGACCCAGGTTAACATTTTTAAAGAGCATACTGCCGAGCGTAATCTTTGTCCCTTATTCAAATGCAAAACTCAGAGCGGTCTAGCATGATTTTGGTCACCATGACCTTCAAAAAGTCAAGAAAGGTCACTGACATTAAATGAGCTTGTGACCTGCTAAGAAGCAGCTATCTGGGTTCTGGAGTCACTTTGGAGACCGACCTGAAATTTGACCTTGTTTGACCTTATTTGACCCAAAGGTCCTGACTTAGTGATCTCAAACTTTGACCTAAGTGAGTTCACGTACACCGAGACCTGAGGGGGGTATAACTGACCCCCCCCCCCACCCGAGCAAAGGGTATTTAGCCGGTCACCCGGCCGCGTGTTGAGGCCCATTTCACAAGTATGGGCAAGGAAGAAGCCCACGATCTACGGTGGTCAGGACCAATGAGGCAATGAGACACCTCCTCTGTTGATCGTGCCTGACAGGGGTCCTGTGTTGGCATTAGCCCCGAGTCGGCCAGGGGCAGTGTTCCTGAGGGCCCGAAAGGGTGACAGGAGGTTGTAGTAAGGGGCCGCCCTGCTCGCGGTATCGGGCCTTCCAAGGCCAATCGAGGAGCTTTTACGCCCATTGGACCCCTCAGTCGATGAGGTCGTCTGTGTCGGTTAGGAATCATCAATAGCGAATAGCTCTGTGTCGGTTTAGGGAAGCTCACTTTTACTTTTATATATAAGAACATCCTGGTGGTGTTCACGAAATGTTTACTATAGTGCGTAGTATGTACGGCCAGGTTACGTCATTCTGCATAAAACCATCCTTTCTGCGCCTCTGGCCGCCATTATTGAATGAAAAACACTATCGTTTCTCTGATCACAGCCAGCCGATTTGCCAAGACGTTTTTTTCTGTGATTATGCACCATCATAAGCCTTCACTTAATGCATCTTTCCATTGGCCTAAAACGGAAGCTTTCAATAGCATAACGATCTTAGAATCGACCAAATGCTTGTTTTAATGATATTTACATTTAGGATGCAAATTAGGGCGGCCGAAATCCGGGGATGAATTAGGTTGCGGGGGTAAGCTAGGTCGACGTCTCAGTTTAGTTCCCCCCCCCCCCCCTTACCAATTAAAGAAAGTGACACCACAGATCTCACGACTACAAATTGCGCAGACATTCTTATCGCTCTCAGTCTCGCCCGACACCTTTTCTGCGAAAACGCTAGAATTAATGAATAAAAATGTGTTCTGCAGTTCTGCTTAAATCCTACAAGTGCAAAAACATCACCAAATTTTGCGCCAACATCGTTCGCAGTAGGTGCCACCTTGACCACAGCTCTGCTGTTACCAATCATTTCGGAAGGGAGCAAGCGACTGAACTAGTAGAATACTGTGTGCGTTGCGCGGCATGTTTCGCGACAGGTGGTCCCAAGTCCACCAGTGCATTGCAATGCCATTACAACAGAACTTGACCACAATATGCGGCAAACGCACCATTCATCGCAGCCTGGCGCTCTAGCCGGCGCCGGTGGGCTGCAAGCCAACTGCGTAGTGGCAGAGTCGCAATGTTCAGCCGTTCCAATATTGATTCGCATAATCCGTCATTTTGCGTCAGCCGTAACAGTGCAATATTTTCTAGGTGTCACTGAAGTGTTTTATGTGTGCTCGTATTCATCGTGTGTACGGCGCGTTTGGCGGAGGCAATGTCCAGGCCTTTCCAGTTGCTGCGTTATATGATCATGATGTTCCAGGCCTAAAGCCACCTTTGCCATGGACCCTTGGTGATTGCAATCTGTTCTTGTCTATGCCGTGCGCGAAAGCTGCTGTAAGGCTGCGACTCGGTCGCCCTCGCCCACTGGCTTTTGACACTCACTGAGTAATCACGCGCCGTGTGTGTGTGTGGTGAGCACAGCAAGGCCCACACACTCGGGAATGCACTACTTTAAGCGAACATTGGACGGCGCTCACTTCACTTAGCTAAGCACTTAGTTCGTTTGCAGGGCTTAACGACAGTATGCGTGGTTTGACACATAAAGGCAATGTTCGCCTTTGAAGATATTGACACAAGCGTCAGATATGATGAAATAAGCTCACTTACAACTATTGATATACTTTTAGTTGAAAAGATGCTTCAGACATCAAAATTTCTTCGTTTTGTGGCTGGGCTCTTCAATATAGCATTGCTTGGCTATGTCATCGCACCCTGCACGACATTGATTGAGAGTTAATTGACGGCCATTATGTTTGGAAATCGTGCTTACGAACGCCAGATATGAACGAGTAACACTTATATTTCTCTTGGCCATGGTCGCCACAAGGCTTATGAAATTTCAGAGTTTGAATGACGTTATTATGGCGTCATAGATGCCTGGCTGACCCTGAAATAGTCTCCCAAAATAGTCAGCACATGTTCGCGGTCGTGTAACTGAACAACTAGAGTGGTTTAGGTTTTAAGAGGGGCAGGGCTGTGATCTGCAGCAAATGATTTTTAAGACGGCTGTTTCATTTCAAAACCCCATATAAATAAGAAAACTCCCTTTGATATCGTGAAGGTCTTCATTTTCGTTGAGCCTTGGTGTTACCATAGCCTCATTTGGGCATCTGGGAGATCATCTGATGTTAGCGAAGCCTCTGAAGACATCCGTCGGTATGATCTCATGTCCGGATGTTATGACCGCGGTCCACCGTTTGGCTCACATGGGCGGACACGGATATTCCAGCTCACTCTCTTTGTTACGACCGAGGCCCATCGTTTGGCTCACATAAGCGAATACTCCAGCTCATTCTCTGCGGCGGCCAGTTCAAAATCAAACATTTTCGATGGATCTGTGCGTCAGCCATGATAGGCAACGTCGTCAAGTAGGCGTTGGCTGACTTTGACATGAATATTAAGCCATACGCGGACGATGGAGCGGACGAGGCGGGACTAAAGCTTTGTCCGTTTACTTACGACAACGAAATGTTTACACATGACTCACCCTCTCGCCACGCATGCTCAGCGTCGTGTTGTTGCTCCCGAACATGAGGCATTGATCGTCCCGTGTCCGACCTTGTTGCAGGCACGTACGCGGCGGTCGGATTCCGGCTTAATCTGCAGCGCAAGGTGCAGTTCTACCTGCTGCAGACGTACTTGCCGTCGGCGCTGCTCGTGGCTGTGGCCGGTGTGTCGTTCCTGGTGCCGGCGTCAGCAGTGCCTGGCCGCATGGTACTCTGTATCACCACCCTGCTCGCCGTCACCACCATGTTCGCCGCCGAGAGGTACAGGACCACATGTGTTAAAGAGATTGTTCCATGGTGGTTTGGGTTTTTAACTGAAAACGTCAGTAAAATAGCTAAATAGTTAACCACTGGTTATAACTGAGGTTATTACATCACATTGTTTGTTTCTATATCTTCAACTATTGGAACATTTTCTTCAATAAAACGATCATTCACAATTTCTTGATATTCCGTTGTGATACATGGATACAGATGTTCTAACGACGCCGTCTGATAGTGTTTTCATCCTGCTCTATGTAATTTCTGCGCCAGTCATCTAATGCATTCTGTTACGATTCCTTTTTACTTAAACTAGCATGCAGAAGCAGGGCCCTTTTACATAATCAGAAAGCAATCGTGCCTGGCAGTGTGGCTCAGTAAGTGGATTTCAGCCGCTGTTCCGCATTTCTGACTGGCGATTGTCATAAATTATAGACACTGGCGTCGCATGCGGCCTTTGATTTAAAGCCGTAATGGTAACCGTAGACATCCCTCGTATTTCAAGTGCTAGGGCAGGAAAACACGGATCTGCAAACGTACACAATTCATGTGTCCTTTTAATCGATGCTAATTAGCAGCAGTTATGTTGAGCCAGGGCAGAAAATAATTCGGGTAGGAGGACGTTAACGCAGGTGTTAAAACCTAATAGGGAAGTATAATACATATTGAAGGTCAAATTCGGCCACCCGCTACAATGCATATCCAAAGGATTAGTGGCGGTGAATTATCTAATAGCAGTTGCGTCAATCATTATTCGGACTTAATGGTATTCCAGGATTTCAATGAGCTATGCTTTAAGGCTCTCGGTCTTTAAATCATGTTTTCCCACACGCGAGGCCTCAAGCGTTTTCAGCATACCATTTCCAATCAAACAGACGAAACACGGTGCCATGGGCTGTTGTGACGTTTTCCATGACTGTCGTCTGCAGTGGAGATATGTAGATTTTGCTGTTGTCCGTTGTGCCCAATACTGTTCTGGCTGTTCTGGGCAGTGGCACAGGCCTTTCTCCCGTCACTCACAACGGGGAGACATCGAGGTCATTTTTGTGCACCCGTTAGCAACCGGGTGGTGATCGTCCTTCTAACTGAGCGTCTTGCGAGCATGTCGTGTGGAACTAGATGTGATTTAAAACGCAGTCATCTTTGCGCGTTAACCTACCTTCGCACTCCCTGAACCTACGTGACTTTGTAGCCATCCTGCGCCATAAGCCTGAGGCCCTGAAGGACATGCGTTATGCTTACATATCACACCTGAATTGATCGCATCAGCTCACACTCGTTGACAGAGCAGGGACAACACAACTGGAGGTTCCATAAAACTCATGTTACGCGGCGTGTTTTCAGGCAGGCGGGCCCTCCGCGTTAGCTACATCAAGGCCATGGATGTGTGGATGATCGGCTGCATGGTGTTCTGCTTCTACAGCACCGTGGAATACGCCTTGGTCATCAGGTGCGACGCTAAGCAACAAACGTGCAGATTATCGACAGCGGGCACACAGAAGACCCGACAGTGTGTGTACGGACGACCCGACAGCAGGTGTCCAGACGACCCGACAGCGGGGTGTACAGACGACCAGACAGCAGGTGTACAGGACGACCCGACAGCAGGTGTACAGACGACCAGACAGCAGGTGTACAGACGACCAGACAGCAGGTGTACAGACGACCCGACAGCAGGTGTACAGACGACCAGACAGCAGGTGTAAGACGACCAGACAGCAGGTGTAAAGACGGCCAGACAGCAGGTGTACAGACGACCCGACAGCAGGTGTACAGACGAACAGACAGCAGGTGTACAGACGACCAGACAGCAGGTGTACAGACGACCCGACAGCGTGTGTACAGACAATCCGACAGCAGGTGTGCAGACGACCCGACAGCAGGTGTGCCCCACTCATTTTGAGAAATTGACACCCGTGAACCGAAGGCACGGTGTTCGATTCTCCGCGGTGCACACCCTTCCGGGTAAGTTGCGAAGCAGGAAACTTCATTGTAAAGGCCAATAGCACACACCATTTTGCCATGGCTGTTCCTGTAATGTGTTTAAATCCCGCGCGGCCGCACTAAAGACGCCAAACGACCCGAGCCTGGATGGCGATCCACTGCTTGAGGGCCACTAGGGTAGACATATCCAGATATACTGTTCATCATCTGTAAGCTTCCCTGGTTAGACTCCCACTTGCAGTGTGTCACCAATGGGCCTGAGTTATGCCCTTGACCGCAGACTGGGGCTGAGCCAGGAGGAGAAGCTGAAAGAGAGTTTCGCAGTTCCGTCCGCGCCCGCCCGTGCCAGCACCACCGGTGTCAGGGGGGTCAAGGTCCAGCCGCTGGGCCAGAGCGTCAGGCCCTGCTCCTGGGACAGCCAGAGACTAGCCAGGAACATTGAGAAGTGGTCCATTCGCTGTTACGCCTGCTTGTTTGCTACCTTCAATGTGGTCTACTGGGCATATTATGGAAGTGATTAAAGGCTTTCGAGGGTCACGCGGCATTTGATGCGGTGTGGTAGTGCTAGGATGTGTTTGCGCTGTGCTGTGTGCAACAGGTGGACGGGAAATTGTGACAAACGAAGTTGAATTTTAACAACACGCCTACGTTGCTGGGCTGGGTTAGCCCTACTCAAAATGCCCGAGCTCGGCTTGTTGGTCTGAATGCGTAAAAAAGCGTCGATTTTTGTGTTAGGCTGCGTTTTTGTCATTGTTTTGTGGCAATTCAGCCCGGCCATAATAAGTGTTGCTTTCTAATATGACTTAACTTTACAATGCACAACACAAATGTGTTACACGTGCTGTGAAAATGGTGCGACGAAAAGCTCCATGGTAATTCGTAATATCTAATATCCATCAAAACTGTTCCCTAAAATTATGAGTTGGCTCGCCTACTCTAAACGCACGTGCACGTGCTCACGCCCATAATCTGGTTCAGTTGTCAAAAATGTGATAAGTTTCGATTGTCCTCACTTCGGTGAAAGAGGGCTGCTTCTGGTTTGGTTTTGAACACAGCTCTGTCCGTTTCTGGTTTTAACATGCGCCCGGGTAGCCGGTTAAGTGTCTCTCGCTCTATTGGAGGGTCAGGTTGACCCCTAAGATGTCAAAAACTAGGAGAGCTAGATGGACCTTATTCACAGGATGGGTTACACTGTATGCGGACTAACTTGTCTCAAAATGTTATCTGCTAAGACGTGGCATTGGGGTTAAATAAGGTCAAATGAGGTCACACTCCAGGTTGGTGTCCAAAATGCTCCTGGACCTTCCATGCAGCCGCTTTGAACCTAGACAATTACTCCAGGCAAAAACTCACTACCTTCATTTAAGTTCAGTAGCCTTTTTATCTGTTGAAGGTTAAGGTGATTCAAAACCTATAAGATTATTTATATTTTTCATTTGAATAAACAACAGAAATAACGCTAGGCGGTATGTTTCTAAAAAAAGCAAAATGCTGGCCTGGATCGTTTAGGTTAGCGACCTACTTTGACTTAAGAAGGTTATGAAACATGTCTGTTGTGATCCCTGTTATTAATATATTCTAATGACCACCAGAAACTACCCTTTGCAGTAGTTTTGGAGGAAAAAGCAGCTTAGTTTCGACTTAGGGATGACCTACATACCTGACCTAAAATCAACGAAATTTGTTGTGATTCTAAATTGAATTTTGTATTGCCTAAGCAACTATCTCAGAGATGCATGGCTTCATCCAACACTCTGCTGTCGAGTCGGAATTAAAGATTCCCTAGATGCATTCGCTGACAGCCATGTTCTGACTTTGATTTGCAATAGGTCAGCAGCCTTAAAAGGTATACCTAATTTTGTAAACCAGAAGATTCGTTGTTCAGTGCCTACAGTCGTGCAGAGTTAACCGTTCGGAAATCTTTCTGGAAAACCTTCGGATTGGGGTAAACTTGACCTGCTCTACCCAAACGCGTGTTAGTCAACTACATATGCTTGCTGGTACGCATTGGGCAGCATCGCAGGGAAGAGTGGTTCTCTTTTGAAAAATATGTTTTGTCAGTGCATTATTTTCGCGCACTGGCCGGATGCGACGCGCTTTCTTTAATTTATAAGGCAGAGACCGGCTCGCTTCACCTTATTTGCTGGGCAACAACAGTTATGATAGCTATGACCGCTAATGTTATTAGGCTTTTTAGTGCAATTTCGCCGGTGACAGCGCATAAAGCCACATTAGCGTGAAAGTTCTGGGCTGCGATTTTCGTATGCATTCAATAATGTATCACGGCCTTCATTGGTGCATTTTCATGGAGTGTGGCCGCCTCAGGACGACCACTGCTAACAAGAGTTCACATGCGTCTCTCTCGTGCAGAATCTCGCGCACGAACGAGACCGTCGTGCACTCGTCACGGTCGGCGCCACTCGGCTGGCCCAACACTGAGAGGCTGCTCTCCGCCTCTCCTAAATCACCAATCACCATCTGCTGTCATGCACACGCCTGTCAGTGATGCGCCGCCCGACGCGTGACGCAAGACGCGTGGTTCATATCGGAAGTTCACTGAAATTCTTACCCGCCGATCAGGATAAAGCTGCCAACATAAGACGGCTCCTGCACAGCCCGTAACACCACCCATAACCAGAAAACAGCGTACTTTTATCGCACTACTACCCTTGCTACCTTCAAAATGGAATGCACCATGCATTGCGCCGCCGTCACCTCGAATGACCTGATTCGTGCCTTCGATAGTGTAAGCCACGGCGTCCTTCTGTAATGCTTCACTGATATGGCACCGATCCAAGGTGGCTGGATCACCCCAGTGGAGCAGTCGGATCCAACGTAGCTGGACCACCCCAGTGGAGCAGTCGGATCCCACGTGGCTGGACCACCCCAGTAGAGCAGTCGGATCCAAGGTGGCTGGACCACCCCGGTGGAGCAGTCGGATCCAAGGTGGCTGGACCACCCCGGTGGAATAGTCGATTGGGCGATTGGCAAAGTCGGGCGTCACTGTTTCGTTGGAGTTCTTTGGTTCAGTAGTGACACGCGGCTGGATTAACCTCGACCGGCTTCTATCCAGGAGATGACAGCAACTGGTGAGTGCTCGCTTTGTCATGAAAACTATGCTGTTCCGACCAGCACCGCGGCATTGAGAGAGGGCGTTCTTAGGCATTCTTCTGTCTGGTGCATGTCCCAAAGGCACAGCCTCACTTCATGTCACTGGAGCAGTCCTCTGATTCACCGGGCACGCCAGAGCGGGCCCGGTGATAGCCCCGGGTGCGCGCCAGTGGTGCCACCTGGGATGTCTGACATGAAGCGCGTGGTCAAGACTCCCGCAAGGGTGCCGAAAAATGAAACCTCTGTCGTGTAAATAGTGTGTGCTAACTGCTGCCGTGCTAATAACAAGAAAAGCCAAGGTTGGTAACTAAACAAATTAGAAATAATAAAGATCCGAGGTGGTTCGAGTTTCATACTGGCGATTGGCAACGGATGGCGGGAGGCGGCTGTCCCCTGAGGTTCAGCTCGTCTTCATGTTTGGCTGTGGACAAAGCCAGAAATATCACTCGGAGTGAGGGCATTCAGGATTCTTCTGCGCGCCAGGTGAGTGTCACTGAAGGAACAGTCATGAGCAGGTGCTGCGGTGTCTGGAGGAGCTTGAGCGTCAGGTACCTCAGACCAGGACGCTGGGCGCCCGAAGCCGCAGCGCCGCGTGCGATGTTCGCGCGGGCAGTAGTAGCCGCGATTTGTGACCGCGGTGTGTGGGAATTAGAGACGCAACTTTTTCCAAAATATCAGCCCGCACTCAAGCCCGCTCTGCCTAGCTAGTGACCCAGCCCGCAAAAAAAAACCTATGCTACAATGCTGATCCGCCATTAATCCCGAGCAACTAATTTATTGCAATATGCATGCTATTATTTTACCTTATATTTATACCTATACACTAAGGTGTGCATAAAATGGCATGCAAGTATCATCTCATACATAGCATTGCTTGGCTAACACCAGTGACGCTAGTCAGAGAGCAGTAATCAAAGTACCTGCACAATGGAATTTATAATGCATCGGAGTAGATCTTAAATACTGTGGTAACAGTTTTCCAACCACAAATGAGAAGGAAGATGGTGAAAATAAACTTTGCGTTTCGCCAAAATGCTCCAAAGCTTTCGCCCCTTTTACCTCCCTGTGTGCTGTTTTTAGCGCTCCTGGTTGACGGCTGAAAGGCCCTCAGCTGTTAGAGTTGCGTACATAACCTGTTCTGTGGCGCGAGACGTTAGTGGTACTTGCTCGTGTTCAGGCGTTGTGTCTACTAATTGTGTGACAGCCTGTTGTGTTTTTTCTACCGACCTGTTTTGTGTTTCCACATGTTTTGGCCAGGCTTTCACATGACTACGCTGGCACAGATATGTATATATATATATATATATATATATATATATATAATATACGCTACTTATTTGTACGTACTGTTAGTCTGTGCACCAATGAAGAGATGAAATCTACCACACGGTCTCTTGAAGCATACAACGGTACAACTATGTCCAGTCAGGGCACGCAGACAAGCTTGACATGCCGCACTTCAAGTGGATATGGATACATGCATCCCAAATATACCGTTTGTTAGTGGTCGATGATAACTGGGTTTCGGGTGCGCGTCGACTTCAGCAGTCACTCTGCGCCCGCACCTTGTCATGCGTCTGTCATGCTGTTATTTCCCTCGACATTCCATCAAAGCTGCCATTTGCTTTTAACGTAAGCCGTTTTGAGTGGGTACAAATTTATTTTCGACAGAGGTAGAGATCGTCTTCATGTGGCGTGTACCACCCGTTTCGCCGCATCCTCGGCAAGCTCGTTGTCTTTAATACTCGCGTGACTGTTGATCCAGAGAGCACAATCGTTTTTCCATCAAGGTCAATAAGGCGCATTAGAATATCCTGTAAGGAGACACTTTGCCAATAAAACCTCTAGAGCACCAACAGCTTTTTAAAGTCAAATGAAATTAAGTGTTGTGCCTTGTCACCGACCTCAATAGAGGAGGGCGCCTTGATGGCAGCAGCCAGTTTCGTTGTGTACACCGAAGCGCGTGTTGGTAATGAGATCTCAACTGCGGTGTCATATAAAAATGCCGACCAGACAGCAGACTTTAGAACCATCCGTGTCAGTAGATGCTCTGAACATGAGCCAATGAGTTCTAGAGCCTTGGTTCGGAAGTGACCTGGGCGTATGTCCTGTTCCGTAATGCCGCACAGCGATACGCCCGCTTTCGGCTCGAGTAGCTCCCATATAGGGATCAGCCTGAGGTGGAATCCTGTGATTTGTGATTGCTCACATTGGTACCTAACGCTGAATTCTTAAATTGGTCACACATTGGTCACTTTTCCACACTGTTTGTGGATTGGTCGACATGGCAGACAAATGGTTCTGGTCCATTCTGGTCTGTTCTACCCTATTATGGTTTCATAAACTTACCCGCACGCAATACTGGCGTTGGGCTAGCTTAGGTCGGGTTAGAGTTATTACCTTGGCTCCGTAAAGCTGTATAATTATTGATGTGCAGCAATGTTGTGATCACGCACCAATAACGTAGCAATGGCGCCAGGGGACGCGGTTGTCGTGTGTTTGCAGCGCTCGGACGTTCGCTATCGCGATGATTAAAGTTCGAAGGCAACGGTATGGATGTACCCGTTTTATGATTGTTTGCGATATGTTCTTCCTTAAAAACGACGACTGATCAGCAGTGCTCTTTTTAACATTAGGTACCAATGTATACCTATACTATTAAAACTCCGCATGGCTGTACTGATTTCGCAGAGCAAGGATTGTTCTTACACACAAAAAAGGACTCCATACTGCTGGCGTGCTCTCGTAGAAAGGTCATTGCAGTCTTGAAACGCTGCCTTATAGGTCGAGTGGTTCAGGAATGGTGCCAACTTGCATGTAAAACGCATACTAGCAGGGGTGGATCCAGAGGGGGAGGGCCACGGGGCTACGCCCCTCCCCCCCCTGGGCCCCGAAGGGGCTCATTGGCTCCGAGGAGGACCCCATAGCACCGGCCGAACAGGTGCAGATTTTTAAACACAAAGCGCAACAAAACTGGCTGTCTCTGGACTTCCAGGCGACTAAGAACGGTTGTTAGCGGAAGTGAAGGGCATATGAGAAGTCGCAAAAAATCATTCGATGATCGGAAAAGTTGTGAACTGGAAATTTTAAGCCTCACTACGCTGTCTAGGGGCCCCCATGCTGTTTCCGGGGGACCCATGCGCCCACTTGCAAGATTAATGCGATCGTTAAGGAGCATTCCACGTTGTCCTTTATTTCTTTGCATTTGCTCCGAGGGCCCTGCGCTATTGTTGGGTCCCTTCCTGTTAGCGTGCCGGGGCACTCTTGTCAATTACGGGCCCTTCCACGGATTCTTTCCATTCGCCAGAAAAGCTCTGTAAGCTACAGCTGGGGTCTCATATCTTAACCTGCCGGGATATTCTCGGTTGCTCAGTGGCCCTTTACGTGGGTCCCGGCTAACCTGCCGACACACTTGCAGTATGCTGGTGAGCCTTCCACATTGATCTAGGACGTTTTTAATTCTTTGTCACTTGCTTCCTAAGGGCCATGTACTCTCGTTGGGGGCCCATCTGACGGCGTGCTCGGGCAGACTCAGTCGTTCGGGGACCCTCCACACTGGGTCTTGGGTACTTATTTTCTAAATGGAGGGCCCTACGCTCTTGTGAGGGCCTATCTGATGACCTGCTCGGGCACATTCGATCGTTCGGGGCCCTCTACATTGGACGTTGGGCACGTGCTATTTAAATGGGACCCTACGCCCTACGCACTTGCAGGGGGACCCCTTCTGTTCGCCTCCTCGGCCACACTGGATTGCTCGGGGGGCCCTGCACATTGGTTCTTAGTGTTTGAATTTAGGGCCCTCTGCTCCTACCGGAGTCATCTGATGACCTGTTCGGATACACTCCATCTTTCGGGGGCTCTCCGCATCTGGTTTGTGTGCCTCTTATTTGAATGGGGGGCCTCATGCTCCTGTTGGGGCCTCTTCTTATAAATCTGGTTTTGGACACGTCCTTTTCGAATGTAGGGCCCTCCGCCTTATCTGTCAACCTGCTCGGGGGCACTGGATTATTCGGGGCTCTCTACATCGTGTCGTGAGCATTTCATATTTGAGCGGAAAGCCCTACGCCCTTGCCGGGCCCCCATTTGTTAATCTGCTCGGGCCCGCTCAAATATCCGGTGGGCCCCACATTGTGTCTTGGGTACTTCTCATCTCAATGGAGCGCCCTAAGCACTTACCGGGAGCCCATCTATTCACCGCTTCGGCCACACTGGATTGTTCGGGGCCCTATATATTAGGTCTTAGTATTTGAATTTAGGGCCATACACCCCTGTCTGGGCCACCTGATAATCTGCTCGGGTATACTCTATCTTTCGGAGCCCTCCGCACTGAGTTTTGGGTGCTTCTTATTTGAATGGAGAGCCCCGCGCTCTTGTCGAGCCCCTTCTGATAAGCTGCTCGGGAATATTCCATCATGCTGAGGGCATTGACATAGGGTCTTCGGTGCTTCTCATTCGAATGGAAGGCCCTGCGCTCTTGTTGGTAGCTCTATTTGTTAACCTCCTCGGGCAAACTCGATCACTCGGGGGCCCCCTACATTGGGTCTTGGGTACTTCCCATTTGAATATAGGGCACTGCGCTCTTAACGGGGGGCCCTACATGTTGACCTGCTATGGCGCACTGAATCATTCGGGGGTCCTCTGCATTAGATATTGAATACTTCCTGTTTGAATGGAAGACCCTGTGCTCTTTTGGGAACCTTATCTGTTAACCTGTTTGGGCACACTCGATCATTCGGGGGCCCTCTACATTGGGTCTTGGGTACTTCCCATCTGAATGGGGGCCCTACGCTCTTGACGGAGGCCCTATATGTTAACCTGCTCGGGCGCACTCTATCGTTCAGAGCCCCTATACATTGCGTTGTGAGTATGTCTTATTTGAATGAATGACCCTATTTTCTTGGCGAGCCGCGTCTATTTAGCTGCTCGAGCCGGCGGCGGATGCAGAGAGTCGGGGGTGGGAGGAGGGGGGGGGGGGACACGAGACTATGTCCATGGACCATGCCGAGGTGACCTAAAGGCTCCGAAGGGGTCTATAACCGGCTGGACGGATGCAGTTTTCTTACAACAAAAACACAACAAAATTAGATGCCTTTGAGCCCACAGACGACCAAGAACCACTGTTAGCAAATAAGCGAACAAAATTTATTCTTCGCTGATCGAAAAAGTGTTTGGGGAAATTGTGTGGCTCATAACGCTGTCTAGAGACATTACGCCGTTGTTGCCTGGCCTTATTTGTCCACTCGCCGGGTCGATCTGATCGCTAATGAGCTCTCCACGGTGCCCTTGATCTCTGCATTTTCCCATAGGGCCCAATGTGCTGTTGGGATGCTATCTGCCTCCATGCCTGAGCACTGTTCATCGATCAGGTTTTCCTCCACGGATTCTTCCCATTCGCCCGAAAGGCTCCATACACTTTTTTCCGGGCCCCATAGCCAGGGTACACTCAGCTGCTTAAGGGCCCTTCATAAAAGTCTCGGGTTTTTCGACTTGCTTGGAGGGCCTTGTGCTGTTGCTAGGGCTCTTATAAGGTAAGGCAGGGAGACAATCGAAGCCCAGGGACCCTCTATTTTGATTGAGGGCTCTCTTTGGTCTCATTTGCGGAGGACTCTTCACTCCTACCGAGGCTAATCTTGTTAACCAGCCCGTGCACTCTTGATCGCACAGGGGTATTAATTTATTATCTTCGATAATTCCCATTTGCTCAAAGGGCCCTGCGCTATGGCCGGGGCCTATATGTCAGCCTGCCAAGGCACTAACCATTGTTTAGGGGCCACCACGTTGATCTTGGGACTCTTTCACTTGCTCTGAGGACCCTATACTTGTTGACGAGAGCCACTTTGTTAGCCTCCTGCGGCACCCATGATCGCTCAGATTCCGTCCGTATTAGCCCTGGTGCCCTCGCCTTAGAGCAGCAGTCGGATATGCGCCGATGAGTTTTTGCGCGCAGTTGCCGAACGTAATTTGACGTGCCGCCGACGTCGTATGTATCATTTCCATTGGCTATTGATTGTGTTACACTTACTATACTAGTGCATCACGTTCTTAACATATTTTAAGTGCTAGGATATGTTGTACTCCTTTATAACAAAGGAAAATTATGCATTAGTCATCAGCCATCAGCTGATTACATCGCACAGCCGGCTGGCCGTAAATACATAAATTAGGAATTAAGCCCATACTTCGTTTTGGTGCTTGTTAGCAGTCAACTCAAGTCTATTTTGTCTGTTGTTTCGAAACACTTAGCGTCAAAATCACAGCACTTGACGTGGCGTGTTGAAATGAGTGAGTTTTAGGTGTATGCATGCGTAGCACGCGTAGCTTTACAAGGCTGTGCACGGTAAAATGGGTTTCCGTATTTATTATATAAATGAATAAGTAAATGCATATATATACATGTATATATATATATATATATATATATATATATATATATATATACATATGCAGATCTACCTGTTGGCTTGAGGCTCCTAGGGCTCCTTGGCTCCTAGGCTCCTATTGGCTTGAGGAGTGCGAAAAATGTGTCCGTGTTGTCACGCCCGAAAATCCCTCAACACGGCACCTCAGTGGCGGGGCGTGCTGCCCGAAATGATGCGGCCGCTCGTCACCGAGGTGGCGGCATGACTGGATGACGTGATGAACCGTAAGCGGTTCACTCCAGTCTGAACGCTTTCACCTGTCTTCAACACATCAGATACCTGAGCGTTTCATAAGTGCTATTTGCCGCGCTGTGTGCATTTGTGGTAGTGCTTCGGGCTTTTAAGTGCGACAACTTTTTCTCTTTTCTTAAAGCGCGCAAAATCTAACTAATTGGTGAAAATATGAGCGCGCAGTGTCGAATAACCAGCGCGGTGTGTGAGTAATTGATAAATATGGTTATAGTTAAATACGATGTCTACCAGCAATACCACCAGCTGACCCCTGGTACGCAAGAATCGCCGCCAATGATATCAGAATTTTCAAGAAATGAGGTATCTCGTCCAAAATGAGGAAACCGCTACTTTCGGTGAACTCCGATCCTGCGTGAACAACGCGGCACACAACGGCGCGTCACAACCGTGACGGTGAGGTCTGTTTCCACCGCACAACAGGCCATGTGTGGCGCACGTGAGACCAATTGACACCCTGCAAGACTGCTTCTGTGCGAGATCCGTGGCCAGTGAGGAGCTTTGGCTTCATCACGTTTAGCTCGATGCCTTCAGCACCTCAGCATCGTTTCTATATTGTGTTGTATTGCATCGCATCATATCAGGGGTAAGGCGTCGCTTCAGCACAGCGCCGCGTACGAACTCAAGAGTACAAATAAGCCCAACGTGCTGTGAACTAGACTGGTGCGAAGTCCATCGGAGCGGGACGAAGCCTCGGTCTACTGATCTGTAGCCGGCCAGCACGCTCAATTTCACTAAGTCATCTGCTTGCAGACATGAAAGCATAGCGTGGGGACCACACCACCACAAAAACTGAGGCTGCGTAACGGCTAACCATGACAGTTTTGTCACCCCTGATGCGAACACGTGAAATCTATCTGATAAACAAGTCCCGACTAGCCTTCGACATATCTTGACCAGCCTCCAACTAGAGGTAATTTCTGGCAAAGTTGTTTTGGTACTGCATTGATTTCACACCATGCAGTATGCTTTCGGCAGTATCGGCAGGATTTCACGTTGCGTGCTCGGTCTTTAGTGTCATTGCACGCCGTGATCGCTGTCATGCACGCCGACCGACCCTCCGCAACCGACTTCCAGCGAAACAACGGACCTCGTACGCCAATGCCGTGTATTCAGTCCCAAGTTTGAGAGCGGGGCACAGCTGACCAAAATGCGCTCCTCCCGCGCTCCACCTTCCTGCGACAGTGGGCCAGCTGTGCGTACAACAGAAAATCGCGGCAGACGCCGGCTGGCCGGCACTTTGTCAGATAAATGAGATGGATCCGGCAGCGACGGCGGCCGGGCTGCGAGCGCGCCGCTGCCATGGGATGAGGCCACGGCGCTGCTGCCATGGGGAGCGGCGCGGCGACCGCTGTGGTGCGACGCGGCGGCCGCTAGTTCTTCCTGGTCTCCACCACCAGCGGGCGACCCTGGAAGGTCAAGCCGTCCATCTCCATGACGGCCTCGTCGGCCGCCATCCGGCTGGACACTGTCACGTAGGCGTACGTGCTGCGGACACAGACGGCAAGGGTGTCAAGGGTGGGCAGGGCACCAGTGGCCGGCCGACGAGACCCCACACATGGGACGAACAGGGGACGTTGGACACGGCTCGCAGCCCATGCTCGGCATTGCCCCTGACTATGCCTGACAAGGCTTCGTTGCAGTACGTGATAGTTCGCATCCTGAGCAACACACACTTCAGGGCGGGCAAGCACAGAGTCCAGCACAGGCGCGTAGCCGCAGCCTTGGCGAGGGAAGGGCACTGGGTTGACAAAGGGCTCTTTGATACTGGACGGCCCACAAAAAGGCCGGAAACGGTCAACTTCTTAACTAAAGAATGTTCTCTTCCGATATCTAATTTTTTCTCTATTTACGGAAAGGAAGCCAGAAGCTCCCGCAATGCCACCTGTCTTTTACTGTCAATACACCGAAGAACTGCTTTAAATATAACCAACTGTTTTGCACGACTGCGCGAAATAAATCGACAGCGCTCTTCACCTCACAACGTTCTGGTGGACTCTTTATAATCCGATTGAGCTCAAAAGCTCAGTTACCACACCGGTACCCGTCAACTGCATACTGCGCGCCTGAGCCCGGCGGCTGCCGTGGCGGCGGCCGGGCAGAGGCGGCCGGGGAGAGGCGGCCGCTCGATCGGCCGCCGTGGACGGGCGCGGAACTCCGGCTCTGTGCCGACCACTCACAAGTCGTCCGGATGCTGGCTCGAATTGTTCACCATGATGCGCACGTTCAGCGGCTCGAACTTGCGGAACATGGCAAACAGGTCGTGCTCGTTGGTGCCCACCGGGAAGTTGGCCACCACCACGTCCATGGGCGCGTGCAGGCGACTCTTGATGCGGTCCGAGATGGCGCCCGTCGTGCGGCCGGCCGGCGTCACTGGCCGCAGTCAACCACGATACGTCACCACACCGAGGCGACGCGGCGACGCGGCGACGACTGGGGTCAACCACGGCACGTCACCACACCGAGGCGACGACTGGGGTCAATCACGACACGTCACCACACCACGACGCTGAAGGCGACGACTGGGGTCAACCACGACACGTCACCACACCGCGGCGACGACCGGGGTCAACCACGACACGTCACCACACCGAGGCGACGACTGGGGTCAACCACGACACGTCACCACACCGAGGCGACGACTGGGGTCAACCACGACACGTCATCACACCGAGGTGACGACTGGGGTCAACCACGACACGTCACCACACCGAGGCGACGACCGGGGTCAACCACGACACGTCACCACACCGAGGCGACGACTGGGGTCAACCACGACACGTCACCACACCGAGGCGACGACTGGGGTCAACCACGACACGTCACCACACCAGGCGACGACACGTCACCACACCGAGGCGACGACTGGGGTCAACCACGACACGTCACCACACCGAGGCGACGCGGCGACGCGGCGACGACTGGGGTCGCAGCCGCACGCCAGTTGTCGCAGGCCATCGAGACACGCACGCACCAAGCACACGCACGTCAGCGCAGCACTGCAACCGGCGGCATGACCTGGTGACCAAAAACGTAAACAGCTTCGGAAGTACGTACAGCCAGAGGCAGCACATACAGCGAACATTAATGACATGACACAAACCATTGAGTAAGTTGACTTAGAGAGAATATCGAGAAAACACACAACATAAACATAGAGAAAAACATAGCCAGTGGTGTTAATCCCACTTGAACCACGAAGAGCTGGAGGGAGCTGTGGACCCACCAGCAACCCAGCGCGGCGCGAGGCGGACAATGGGACTCACATGCGCCGCGCCCCATCGGCGCCAGAGCGACCGTACGACTGAGGCCGGCCAGCGGCGGCGGGCCCGACAGCAGGTCAGCCCCCGTCTCCGCGCCCGCCAGGAACTCGGCCCGCTCGCCGTCGTCGAACCGGCCGCGCTTGACGAACGACTCGTCAAAGTCGCCCTCCAGCTCAGCCCTGTCGGCGGCCGGGCGTCAGCGAGGCGGCCGCGACGCGCGGGACATGCGGCCCACCAGTGTCGCGGCGGCTGGGGATGCTCGGAGACGTGTGTGGCGGGCATGAGGTGACTTCAGCGGTAACTCCGCTCTGATGCTGTGTCACATGGGATGACACAGGCCGGCACTGGGCTCGCTACTCGCATCGAGCGGGCTGCGGCAGACACGCAGCGGAACAGTCATCTGTACACCGGGAACGGACGGCGACGATGGCCGACCGCTTCCCTCGCGCCCGCTCACCGCTGGCTGAAGCTGCGCCGTGCGCCGGGACCGACCGGGCGACCGCGCGGCCCGGCGGCACCCTGGAACGGACCTCTGGCGCCCCCAAATCGGCCATCGGCGCCATCAAACTGGCCGGCCGGCCCGTCCAGCTGGTGGTGCTGAGCGCCCTCGAAATGGGGTGGCGGTCCGTCGAAGTGGCCGGCCGCGCCGTCAAACTCGCCGCCGGCGCCGTTGGTGCGGCCGGCGCCCTGGAACAGCGCGGGCCCCGGACGAAACTGGCCGCCGGCCGGCCCGCGGAAGCCGCCGCGCAGGAAGCCACCGGCGCCGCGGCCGGCCGCATACCGGCCGTCCAGCGACGGCGGCGGCGGCATCGGTTCAGGGCCGGGCATCACCAGCGGCGGGGATGCGGGCTGTGGCCGCGGCGGCGGGCGCGGGTCGCGGGAAGGGCGGGCCGCCGGCGCCGGGCGCCACGGCCGCCCCGCCAGCCGGCGCCGCCCAGCCGCTGGCGCACGCCGGTCGGCGCCGGGCGCGGCACCGGCTTCTGCTCCTGTGGCTGCGCTGCCGGCTCCTGCTTGGCTGCGGGCGGGAGACGGGCGATTAGAGCGGCGGTTCCGGCGCCAGGTCGGCCGGCCGGCCGGTGGCTGATGCGACCCCTGAGTGGGGTGAGACACGTGCGCATGACGTATCACGGCGGCAGCCAAATGGGCGGCGACCACAATCACCGAGCTCGCTTCAAGGTTGGCGAGCTATTTTTTGGCCAAAAAAAAAACAGTATTTTAGGCGGACATTCAAGCCTTTGTTAAATTATTGACCAGGACCAGTGCAGAACCAGTGTTTACTCCAAATCCACGACTGCAATGACCTAAACTTGGCTTGGCTGGTTTGGGATCCAACAGAATACAATCGTTTCCCCCCGCGCGATCAACGGCTGCAAGACAGAACAAACTACCCTGTAAGAGGGGACATTGCGAATAAGCGTCTCAGTTCCAGACGACAGCTAGGCGAATCAGATAACCACGAACCTGTCAACCCATTGGACTGATTCCACCAGTAAAATATGCCCATGTATCGTAACGCCCTGATTCCCGACGAGTTACTGCCACGTGGGCTGTCAATGACATCACGTATTGGGTCGAATGTTACACCCTCTCGAAATTTCGTCTAACTGCACGTCCGTTATCATCCTGCCCGTGTGCGACTATGCAACCAACAGTGCCACAGACGACTCAGTGCACCTGCAGTGGGTACATTAGGGCGTTCGTTACAGCCTAGATGCGTTCTTACCGACTTTTCACAGACGCGACTACAATTCCAGGTCAGGCTGGCTCATATACGGTCCAACGGGTTCGTCCTGGACATGTGTATCCACCTGACTGATTGGACACTGACGTGTGATATGGAAGCTACACAGAAGTATGGGCTTGGCTGTTGGCTATTACCGAGGCTATTACCTGGCTATTACCGAGGCTGTTGCGCAAAAGTATCCGAGCATAAATGTACAGGGCATATCAACTCCACCTCCAGAATCAAGCCAAGCCACATGAGTAAATGTTGCTTAAGTTCTTTTGAAAAATTGCGCGATCCAAGGGAAAATCTATAGCATAGACAGACATCCTAGCGCCTCTAACACTACAGGCTGGCTCAGGGCGGATTTGTGGCGGGCGAGTCAGGGAGTATCGCAGCTTTCTCGGAAGCTAGTTTGCAGTTTTTAAGACGTTTGTTATTTCGGTGTTTTCGTTTGTCCAGTTCATGTATCCAAACCATCCAGCAACCCTACTGCGTTAAAATACACCATTCAAGAATACTAGCATAAACGAGCTTCTTGCGTGCGTTCATATTCAAAATCAACTGTGAGTCAGGAATACATACGCTCGGCTCATTCATGCGTAAACGCTTACGTCAGCGACAATCGTGAACACGTGACTGAAAATAAAAACAAAGAAATAACTTCGAGAAAAAAACAACAGGAAGCTAGGCCTGAGATCCGGGGCCGGCTGGTATGCCGCCTGCCTGGCGCGTCTGGTACGCCGGGCGGACGGAGCCGGCAGTGTTCGCGCCAGGGAGCAGCAGGTGGATGGGGCGCTGGCCCGCCGGCCGGCCGCCGCTTACCGAGGCTGTTGCGTGAATCCTTGACCACGATCTGCCGTCCGGCCACCTTGCCGCCGTCGAGCAGCTCGATGGCTCGGCGCACGTCCTCGGCGCTGGAGACCACCACGAACGCATAGCTGCCGCCGCACAGGGTCCATCGGGTCAGCACGGGTCACGGCCGTCCGACACAATGCGGCACAACCGTCTGCCAGCTGCTACAGCGTCGGCACGACCGGCCACCGCGGGCTGAGGTCACCAGCATTAGTCTGTCCAGGCAACGCACGCCGCACCACCCGTTTCGCGTGTCACACGGACATATCACACCCGGCACGAGTTGCACTAGGGCACGAGTGCTCCGGTGCTCGGTGGCTCCGCGCGGGGGCGGGGCCGGCCGGGCACAGATGACCCAGGCTGACGCGCCTGGCCCGCAGTCTCGGCTGCACTCACCACTTCAACTCCTTCTTGTAGAGGCGCACGTCCACCGCATCGACGTTGTACTTGGCGCACAGCTGGAACACGTCGTCGCGCTCGAGGTCGTGCGGCCAGTTGCCGATGAAAACCTCGTGGTGGCCGTGCCGGGTGCCGGTGGGCGGCGCCGCGGCCGGCGCCGGCGGCCGCACCGGCGAGAGCTCCGGCACCGGCTCGGCGCGCACCAGCGGCGATACGCCCGCCTGGCTGGCCGGCGGGAGCCGGTCCTGCACGTACTTCACGTAGTTGACGTCACAGAGGTGCGGCGAGGAGCGAAGGCCCGTGATGGCGCGCACCGCCTCCTCCGGGTTGGAGAAACGCACAAACGTCCAGCTGCGCTTGAGACCGTCGCACGAGCCGCGCACGGAGCGCGTGCGGCCGTACTGCGACAGCGCCTCCAAGATCTCATCGCGCGTCAGCGCATACACGTTTTTGAAGCCGACGCAGTAGAGGCCGTCCTCGCCGGCCTGAATCTCATCCTCCATGGTGCGCTCCTACCGCCGAGAAAGAGAAAGCGGCCGCCGGCCGTCAGTCGCCAGCCCCGAAAACGCAGTCTGCAACGCAAGCGAGCACCCCGCGGCTGGCAGCCCGAAACAGAGCAAGCAACGCCGAGCCCCGCCACGCAACGCAACGGCCGCTCTGCAAAGAGGCGCATCTCGCATGTGGTGGCGGCTAGCTGGTGGCAAACACTTCTGAGTCAGCGGGTTACATTAGAAACGGCTTGGTATCGCAAGGAACGCGGCAACCGCCTGCCTGCCTACTGCAACGCCGATCTCTGAAAACACAAAAGCAAGCTTAGCGAATGTACCCCAAGTACAGACGATCGTGAAAAACCGGGCCCAGCGCAGACGCAACAATAGACGACCACAATGCCTGCACGTGACGAACGGATGTCAATGGGGGAGGAGACAGATATTGCAGCAAGAAACTTTTTCAGAAAGGAACGTATTTCGCAAAGCAGACCCGCCATGCCTGCTGCTGGCAAGCAAAGTTTTAACTGATCCGTCCAGTTGTTGCACACAAGCAGCGAACAACGGCAGTGGCGATTCTCCGGTGGTTCCCTCGGCAAGTCAACTCAGCTCTGACCTGAGCGTCAGCGTAGGGACCCTGCAACAAACTGGTAACCAACAACTGGCCCCGCCGGAACAAAACGAACGCGTCCTACCGACACCACCGCTTGGTGGTGGCTGCGACATTTGTCATCATTGGTCAACACCCAGGGCCCTTGCAAATACCAATGCCATATCGACAGCAAGTTTTCGTAAGAGCTCCCGCGAAACTTTTGTCGCAAATTTGCTCATCCGAACTGAGAAGCTTAATTTCAAACAACCTGTCACACGAATGCACCGCTGCGATCAGTGACAATGCATCGCAGAGGGCGCGGTGCAAGCCAGGTGCAAGCAACGACAGTGTTGGGGAAATGGGGGGGCAACGACAACGTGCAATACATTTTTACGATAGCTAACGGAGTACAGAAATACTGGCAGGCACAAAAGTCGACAAATGCTGTATTGCTGCCTCAAAGTTATTTGTAAAACGTGACTGGACCTCTTCAGAGGTGGGAACGCATCCCGTTTAACTTAAATCACGCCGGCCAAAGAGAAGCCAGCATCACTGACCGATCATGCCAGTAAAACTATTGTCTGCCATAGCACCGCGAAGCCAAGTTATCCACTCACAACCATGTAATATTGAATGGTTCCTGGGATCGTGGAATCTGGCCATTTCCAACGGGAGAGCATTCAGCAAAGGGTGGCAAGCGGCCGACACGACGCTCCCCAAACCAGCCTGGCAAGTTACGGGATCCCCACATCACCCGGTCAATCCTCGCGACGAGTAACAGGGCCTCACCCCGTTCGGCCAATCAGCGCGGCGGGTTGCGGGGTCTCAAATCACCTCGTCCCTAAGCGCAAGGAGTTACGGGGTCCTCACACCACTCGGCCAACCACCGCGACGGGCCCCACACCGGTTGGCCAATCAGCCCGACGAGTTACTGGGCCTTACGCCGTGCAGCCAAGCAGTGCGGCGAGATACGAGGGCCCCGCATCGCTCGGTCAATCAGCGCAGCGAGTTGCGGGGTCAGACATCGCTCGGCCAATCAGCGCGGCGAGTTAAGGTACCACACACCGTTCGGCCAGCCACCTGCAGACGCGCCCAAAACGGGCCAAGCCATCGTTCAGCGTATGCCATAACGATACAGCGGCTCTGAGGCTCAGCTTAACGGCCAAAACGAAAACGGTAGGCTCGAGCTCGGTACCACTTCCATGCCTCTTTCTGTCGAGTTCCGGACGATGTGCTAGCGACTTCTGTGCGACGGCTTCCACGCTGACGCCAAGACGTCTCCAGGACATTGATCAGCCCTTCGCAGAAGTGATAGTGCGACCATGTAGCAGCACATCGCAGTTGTATCTGCTCAACACATTTCGGGACTCATACCGTTCCATTAGGACCGCACTAGGTGTCAAGAACGGGGCCCAAATGAACTCAACAGCAATGGGCAACGCGACCAGCAAAAGGGAGTGAAAATAAAAGCATATTCTTTGTTTCTGATACGCATCGACGGCAAACACACGAGGCACATCTGGCTAACATGTAACGCGCCTCTTACGCATCGCTCCAGCTCGCTGACAAGTTGGAACGGGCAGCGATGGATGCCTTCTTGTGACAATCTGATTACATAATCGGGGTTAATCCTCATCACATTGACCACGGGCAGCAGAGGGGCGGAGGGGGGGATACGACCCATCCCGTTTGTAGTGAATATCTCCGGAGTGAATGCTGTACGTGTTTTGCTTTTCGCGTGCAAATGAAACCCTGGCGCACCGTTTAAAGCAAATAGAAAGAAAATCGAACGATAAATTGTGAAGTCACATACAGGCTAACAAAGTCTACAACGCAAACAGCGTCCGCGCGTGAGGATCGGTGTTGATGCGCCCCCGGCATATCTGCAGCAATGGAATGTTTTCGACAGCACTGGCGACTTCTTGGTAATGCAAGGGTCATATTGGGTCACCGAGGTCAACTCCCGTCAAGTTCATAATAGGTCAATGGGGTCAACCCAGGTCAACATCATGCTTGTCACAAGCACAAATACTGATGTACGAATCACATCACTTTACTAAGTCGTTTCTAGACGAACGGACAACTCGTGTCTTTTGCTCCAATGAAGCAAAGCGTTTGTAAATTGCATGAATTACTGACGGCGCGCCTGGGCTGTGTCTTCAGCGACGCGGTTGCGCAGTCGAGTGGCAGCCGGTTCGTTGGCACCCAGCCTTCTTGTTTGCTCCCGTTCAACACGCCTCGGTGGTCGTGACGGGAGGCGAAGAGGCGGTGGCGTGGGAGGCGAGCTGGCGTGTTACGGTTCATACACTCTGTAGGTGCCGACATGGGGCGCAGATAAAAGAAAAACCAAGACGTTCATGATTTCCCTGCCCTTGATACGATTATGGCGCGTTTGCGACAGACGCTTTAAGTGGATAAGGTAGGTGGGCAAGGTGGGTAAAAGGATGGGTAAAGGTGGGTAGAAAAAGGTGAGCAAAACGTTTTGAGTTTGCCATACGCTATTGTGCAGTCCTGCTAGCGGCTTTGCTTGAGTATTTGGAGGCTAGTGGTAGCTGCCGCTGCAGGAAACCTTATCGCTGGCAAGGATGGCTGGAAGGTAGGTAAAAATTAATTTGTTAATCATGTGTCAATTTTGTGATGCACCGCTCCGTCCCCACCACTTTTTAGGGCCGTGAATGCATACTATGAAGTGCGGCTTTGCATGAGGATGGGTGTGGCTTTACATGAGGATGGTAAGTCCATAAAGCAAAACTTCACTGGATAGCACTCAGTTGTTCTCACCTCACGCATGTGTATCACTTGGGTGTTCGACAAACGTCATTTTGTGAACTGGATTGTCGACCTTAAATTGTTGTGTTCAAGGATTAGACTAAATGAGCACGTCGGTACTGCATTGCTACAATTTGACTGTCGATGAATTTGGTATATGTTGTGGGCCATTTAGCCCTGAGTTTCGGAGGTGAAAAAACCTGCTCGCTTGACTACCAGGGTGGGAGACAGAAAATATGAGGATCAAACTGCCCAGGAGCCACCCGCACAGACTGCAACTGTTTTCTTGCTAAGCCAGTTTTCCATTTTTCAACGATAAAACAATTTTGCTGTGGAGTTATAGACGACAACAATAGCATCCTACACGACGACGTTGAATTTAGCATTGGTTTCCTTATCAGTAAGGAGACAGACACTAGTGGCCAGAAGGTATCACCCGGCGAGACAGGGCTAATTTCTATAAGGGTCTGTCTTGCGCAAGTTTCGGAGCGATTTTAACCTTTACCGCCTGTCTCCCTGAGCAGTCCTTTTTTCAGCGCTATTCGCCGCGTTACATATCTGACGCGTGTTGGTGCTTAGTCGGCGTCGCGATCTGTTGTGTCGGGAGCGTTCACTACGTGCATACTGGTTACGCGTAGTTTTGGGTGTTTTAACAAACATATATCGCACTTTTCGATTAGCTGGGGATATTTGTGTTTGTCTCTTTATAGCCTCGGGCCTTCTGCGTTGAAGCTTTGCCTGTATGTCCAGTTGCCAGGCATAGGTAACCATCCATCACGTATGAAAGTGCGCTGTGGGCACGTGAACTGTGATTTTAATGGGGAAAGAAGAAACTTGAAGAGGCACATGAACACTAAGCACAAAGGGTTGCCAATTGTCCTTAAAAATTCAAGTTTTGGTGCAGGTGGAAGGTGGGAATCTTGGCTCCAAGGTGAGAGCTTAAATTGAGTACGTATGAGTGCCCATTCGGAACGGTATCCAATGTTTAATATTTACCCAAGGTAGATAGGCCTGACCAAACATACCTACATGCCCATAAAACACAGTGAATGAAATAATCTGGAATCACTGATTAGGTGGCAGAGGACACAGTGTAACAAATCATGACTGCCTAGTTGGTATGGGCAGTTTAGTGCATAGTTATCTTCAGCTTGGTGTGGTTACCACCATTGACTAAAATTAGACTGCATCATATAAAACAAAGAACAAATGTGGGAGAGACAAATTCAACCCCAAAAATGAAGAGAATTAGTCGTTTTTGATGAATCAGCTTATTCTTCAGCTTATTGGGCCGACAAACGCGCCCGAAAATGACAATTGCCAAGCAGCCGAATTTCTGCACAAAACTGATACACCACCGGTGACTTCTGAACTTGGCTCGAAACGAATTATCCCTTTGCGATTCGATCTCCCTCGGACTCAAGCGAACTGCAATCCACAGATCCGTCCTATGGTGGCGTTCTGTGCCGCCCTGGTCCGCAACTTGAAGGCAAAGAGAGAGGGAGTTGGCGCGGATGGTGGAAGAAAAGGAGCAGCAAACAAGACGCTCTTGGACAACATGCTCTATGTCCGGTCGGTTGGTGACCTAAAGGATTTCCAGACCTCAAAAAAATCAGTCGACGCCCAGGTGAGCACAGTCTCCGAAGCCATCAGACATCTGGTGTCCGGCAAACTGATCCCGCCATCGGCTGCGGCGCCGAGCTGCAGCGTTCGCGAAGCAATCAGCATCCTGCGTAGTGAGGAACGCACTAGTTTCAACCAAGCTCTCTTGAAAGCTTTGTGGAAACGTGGTCGCTCGATCAAACCTTTCGTCAGTCTGGTCGTCCGCGCGTGGCTGCTGTGCCCTGTCGAAAGTGTGGTTGAGTTCATGGGCAGCGTCCTCAAGGAGGTTTTCGCCGAGGAGTCGACGACGACGACGACGACGAGGAGTCCTAATTGCTCTCCGACAAAGACAGCAAAGACGGGGATTCTCCCTACGTCCCAGCCGAAAAAGATGTACCCCGGCGGCAGAGGCAGCCAGCACGCCTTCCAACGCAGCCAGCACGTCTGCCAGTGCGGGCAGCATGTCTGCCGCTGCAGGCGGCGTGGCCAGCACGTCTGTCAGTGAAGCTAGCACGTCTGCCAGTGCGGCCAGCATGTCTGCCGCTACGGCTAGCGTGGCCAGCACGTCTGCCAGTGCGGCCAGCGTGTCTGCCGCTGCAGGCGGCGTGCCAGCACGTCTGCCAGTGAAGCCAGCACGTCTGCCAGTGCGGCCAGCACGTCTGCCGCTACGGCCAGCGTGGCCAGCACGTCTGCCAGTGTGGCCAGCACGTCTGCCAGTGTGGCCAGCACGTCTGCCAGTGCGGCCAGCACATGTGCCAGTGAAGCCAGCACGTCTGCCAGTACGGCCAGCATGTTTGCCGCCGCGGCAAGCGTGGCCAGCACGTCTGCCGGCGTGGCAAGCATGTCTGCCAGTGCGGCCAGCATCTGCCGGCTGCGGCCGGCGTGGCCAGCACGTCTGCCAATGCGACTGGCGTGGCCAGCACGTCTGCCAGTGCGGCCAGCATGTCTACCGCCGCGGCCGGCGTGACCAGCCCCGGCGCCGCCGAAGCAGCCGGTGCTGCCTCCATACAGCAGGACGAACTTTGCTTTCCACTCAACATTCGGGGCTTGCAGAAGAAGCTGACAGCATCTAACCGCATGCTAGGAGAATACGTCAGCATTCAGCCAGGACCAGGCACATGGCGCGTGCGCGACACCTGCAACAAGTCGGTGGCAGAGTGCTCACTCCAGCTGTCTGCCCAGCGCTCCAGACGCCTGCGAGTGAACATCACGCACCAGAGGTCAGGCCTCATCGGCGCGATGATGACACCGGATCCGGCTGTGTTCATGCTATTCTTCCCAGACAGTGTGATCGACCTCACGCTGAAATACGCCAACGGAAAGCTCCTGGAAGAGAAGACCAAATATGACAGCAATGCACAAGATAAGGACTCGTTTCATCTGCACGAGCACGCTCCAGTGACTCCCGGCTAGAGCTGCTAGCGTTCGTCGGCCCTCCTCTGCAACGGGGGCTGCGTGGGCGCAAACTCCACAGCCAAGGACCCTCTCCAGAGCGTGTTTACGCCCGCTCCGTTCTCAGCAACGACGAGTCACCGCCGCTGCCTCGAGCTCCTGCGCTGCCTGCAATTTTAAGACATCACCAGCCGACCCGCTAGACGGGAAGCAGACAGCTTCCGTCTGCTCCACAGGATGTTCACTATATTCGACGAGGACCTGCAGCGCCGCATGAAGTCGTCAGATGGCGTCTGTGTTGACGAGACGCTCGTCAGGATCAGGGGGTGCTGTGACTTCAAGATGTGCATGCCTATGAAGTCAGGGAAGTGCAGCTTGCTGTTCCGGTCGGTGGCCGACACTGAGCGCCGCTACATCTGGAGCTCTGGCCGCACCCCGGTAAACCAGCGAGTCCGCAGCCCGCGCCAACCAACTCCACCTTCACAACTGTGGTGGAACTGGTAAAGCTCCTGACGCAGGACCTGAACGACACGGGACGAAGCCTGGTGATGGGCCGCTGTTTGACCTCCATCAACGCGATGGAGGAGCTGCGACATGTCCAGCTGTCGGTGGCGGGAGACCATGCAGGCCGACCGCCGTCTTATCCCGCCCGAGGTGGGGATGACCTGAGGTCGGCAGCCGCGGTCTCCCTGGCCTGCTGTCTGATGGCGTGACGCTCGTCTGCTACTGACCCAGGGCCGGCAGGGTGGTGTTGGCGGCCTCAACTTTCTTCCAGCAAGCCACCCGGGTGGAACATGAGGACGGGGAAGTCAGAGGTCATCCTCTCCTACAGCGCAACGTAGGGCGGCGTCGACCTGTGGCGATGTCATGCTGGGTACGTGTTCGATGAGCTTACCCACCGGGAGGCGGACGACAGCGGGGTTGGCTGTTCATGGTAAACGTGGCAGCCCTCAACGCGTACCACGTCTTTAGCGCCGACGTTCCAATCAGAAAAACCGAACTCGCGCCAGGGCGGGCCGACGCCTTTTCCTGCGAGACCCAGGCCTGGCTCCGCACCGGCCCGCAGATGGAAGGGGGGGGGGGAGGACACCACGTACTCTAACAGTAGGGGTGTACAGCCGACGGACTGTGCCGCTCTGGAGTGCGCCCTGGACCGGTGGCCTGCTGCAGGAGAGGCCCCTGCAATAGACAGCCGAGCAGCCGACCCCAAGCCGCTGCCGCGTGTGCGTGGCGGCGCTGAAGTGGTTCGGCTACAAGGCTCAGAAAGGCAGGCTGAAAAAGCAAAGATTACCTGCACGGCGTGCAGCCGGTACGTGTGTGCCCGTCACATGGCGTCGATGTACGGACGGTCGGCATGCCACCGACTCAGACTGGTGCGGAACGGCCGGTGATGCCTGCGCGTCTGACCGGGTCTCTTTGCTTAGTGTGTGTAATGATATAGCCTATGGCTTGCGGTGCAGTGCAGTCTGCAGTTATGCAGTCTGTAGGTGCAAACGGTAGTGTGGTGCCCACCAGTGCATGCCATGAAGAAGTGCCAGCTTCTTGGCTAACATCATCAGTTATTGTCCTCTTCCGCGCTCACTGCGTGCTGAACCGTAGAGTTCGCTTCAGTGTCTGATGATGACTAAACAAGAAATGCATTACAAACGCTACCAATCAGCCTGTTTTCGCTTGGCATGCAGCGGGAAGCATATAAAAGCCAAGAGCATCGCCCACAAAAGCCCGCTACATGTGCAAATATTCGGCATTACGGATATCAGGTGACCCCACATGGCTACTTATTTCAAATAAGCACACACGGTTCTCAATGGTCAGCAACTGCCTGCAAAATTTGTGAGCACTCCTGTGGTTCTGCCTCGGAAAACGCATTCCTTGACGTACATCATAACTTGTGGGTATATAAGTGACCTGAGGTCAAATGCTACATTTTTATTGCACCGAGTATCGGTCAAGAACGCGTCTTAATCCCATTCCAGTACCTCGTAACAAAGTAGCAGCGATTTACAAGGATGATGAGTCAAGTCAAACAAAACAATCAAAATTTTACACGTTTGACCTCATTTGACCCGGTAGATACCAGTACAGGGTCATTATTTTTACACAACGTAGCTCCGTGTGGTACCCACCCATCCCCGCAGTTTCGTTACTGTACCCCTTTCGGTTCTCGAGACGGTAGGACGAACGAGATCCCCCCCCCCCCTCCCTCCACAGCCCGTAATTTCCAGAGGCCCTCCAATGCGTATTTTAATATGCACTTACGACGAAGGGGTAACTGTATTCACATGTCAAATCAATGACTTATTGTACCCACGACGCCACATGAGCCACATAATTTACAGCCCTGAATTTCCGAGTTGCCTGAACGTTGTCAAAATTACTTCACCGTAACAATATGGTGAGCTTGATGACTTCGTAACCGAGCCAAAAGCTTAACATTCAAAACCTTGTTGACGGAATGATTGCTTCGATAATTGTTTCAATAGTTTGGTTTGTGGAAAATGTCATACAGTATTCGTAACGTACCAAATGCCATTTACAAAATACAAATCAGTCTACGCTAGACTATGGCTAGTTCATTCGCGATCTAATGCTGTTCTAAGGTATCGCAAAATCTTACCATTTGTTCGTTGTCCGATTCCGGGAACTACGTAAGCTGTTTATCCAAATTTGAAATGTAGTACTTTTCTATGACCCCGTGTGCTCAAATTCGAGGGCAGACCTTGAGACAAATAATATTGCTCCCTTTTCCTGAAAGATCCCCAAATGTTTTACGTCCCGGTTCTAAGAATACGCAACGTACAGCGCGCCCACCTCGTCCAGCCCATCTTCTATTAACATTGCTGGCAATTGCTTGTTTATCGCTGGCAAGGCCACCTCCATGGAAATGGACGACCGAAAACCTCGGCTCAGAAGTCAGCGGCTCAAAGCGAACTTACCGCGCATGTTCGTCGGCGGAGCCGTAGGACACAACTCGCTATGGAAGCATAGCGCGTCTTCGCCTGCGATCGTGTAATACACCTCACTGTGGGCACCAGATGCTTCCTTACTAGCGCTTCCTACAGACAACTCATCGCCTCAGCGCCATTGCCGGCCAGTGCTGGTAACCCACATTGAAACTCCCGATTTGCTCATACACTTGCTCATACGATTAAACCACGTACGCACAGATAAAAGAGATGGTGACCCAGGGCCTCCAAACAGCAAGACTTGATAAGGTTGTAAGCGGATCGCATGATTGGGACGCAGCCATCCCATTCACACACATATGTTCATACATGCTACGTGGTATATGCCGGCAAGTGTGGTGTTCACGCCTATCTCGTTGCTTCTATATTGCTTGTTTGGCTGCTGGAAAGGCCACAACAAAGCGCATGCTTCCTGCTGTGGTTTTCTCACTTTATAGTAAGGCCTGGCAAGTAAGGTAAGGCCCGGTAAGTAAGACGAGGCCTGGCAAGCAAGGTAAGCCCCGGAAAGTAAGGTAAGGCCCGGTAAGTAAGACGAGGCCTAGCAAGTAAGGTAAGGCCTGGCAAGTAAGGTAAGGCCCGCTAACAGTCACCGGCGGGTCTTCTGTAAACCTCCTCCTGCTTCGCGACCCCGCTTACTCATTGCTAGCCTAGCTGATGAAACTATACCCGATGAGGGTCACCAGCTATGATGGCTGTTCGCAATCAGGCGCGAGCATCGTAAACAGGTAAGAGTGCGGAGCGGACAGCCTTCCACCCTCTCATTAACTGCGGGCCATCTACGTGCCATACATCAGATGAGCCTTCCATCGCTGCCATCTGTGCGAGAGCACGCATAGAAAAATGTTCACAAGTGATAATACCACGATTGAAGTTCGGATCAGGAAGCCTGCCAGCACCCAAACACATCGTGCAAGTCAGGAGCCAGTCCTTCGCCAGGAAATGATGGAGACCCACTCCTTCACGGAGGCTTGCTCCTAGCTCTCGTCCAGAGCGATGACCGGTGACCGCCACCTCCAGCCGGTGGCACACGCGTTCAAGCTGGCGGGGCGCGCTTGCGGGCGCTCGGGTGCCTGCAAGCTGAGAGTAGGCAGCAGCAGGACGGGCGTCCTGTCCCGGGCCGAGACGCAGTCCAGATCCGGAGCGAGACGTCGCTCAGGCCCGGGGCGAGACGTGGTCCAGGTCTGAAGCGATACGCCGTCCTGTCGTCCAGGTGTGGAGCGAGACGCCGTCCTGTCCTGGAGCGAGATGCAGTCCAGGCCTGGGGCGAGACGCAGTCCAGATCCGGAGCGAGACGCCGGTCAGGGCCAGGGCGAGACGCGGTCCACGTCTCAAGCGAGATGCCGTCATGTCGTCCAGGTGCGGAGCGGGACGCCGGTTAGGCCCGGAGCGAGGTGCCGTCCAGGCCCGGAGCGAGACACTGGTCAGACCCAGGGTTAGCTGCCCGTCCCGGCCCGGAGTGAGACGCTGGTCAAACCCAAGGCTAGTTGCCGTCCAGGCCCGGAGCGAGACACTGGTCAGACCCAGGGTTAGCTGCCGTCCAGGCCCGGAGCGAGACGCTAGTCAGACCCAAGGCTAGTTGCCGTCCAGGCCGGAGCGAGACGCTGGTCAGACCCAGGGTTAGCTGCCGTCCCGGCCCGGAGCGAGACGCTGGTCAGACCCAAGGCTAGTTGCCGTCCAGGCCCGGAGCGAGACGCTGGTCAGACCCAGGGTTAGCTGCCGTCCAGGCCCGGAGCGAGGGTGCTGGTCAGACCCAGGGCTAGATGCCGCCCAGGCCCGGAGCGCGACGCTGGTCAGACCCAGGGCTAGTTGTCGTCCAGGCCCGGAGCGAGAGGTTCTCCAGGCTCGGAGCGAGACGCTGGTCAGACCCAGGGCTAGTTGCCGGCTAGGCCCGGAGCGAGCGCCATGTGCAAAGTCAATGTCGACACCAGACGCGCCTTCAGCTTGAGCATGGTGCTCTCTCACTTAGTGCAACATATGGACCATGTAATTTGCAATATTATAAGAATATCAAATAACGCTAATTGGATGAACAACATGATGAATATGAATGTAGATGAGAGGAAGAATAACGTAATGCTCATAAAAGAACGAATTAGACAAGACAAAACGTATATACGCATATGTATATGTGTAGATATATATATATTATATATATATATATATATATATATATATATATATATATATATATATCACCCGCGGGCCTTCCTCAGTACACGCACATAAGGCAAACAAAACATCAAGCTGACCAAACGCAAACGTTTCCTTTACGTACGAGTGCACATAAAAGTCACGGCTGATTATATATATATATATATATATATATATATATATATATATATATAATACGTTCTTCTGGACTGATCCACCACATCATGAGAGCAGGACATGGGCATGATTACGATTATGTGAAAGCGGCAATGGACCTGCGTGCCAGTCAGCAATGTCGCGCTGCGCAGCATACAGGAGGCCTTCAGAGGCACCCTGACGTGGCAGGGGGGCTGTACATCGCCAGCGCGGAGTAAGCTCGCAGATGGCGACTCTCGACTACTGCTGTCCTGACGTACGCGTCATCTACGACAGTTTCAGTCTGAAGAACGGGTCGTGCTCTAGCCTCCCTCTAGGCATGTTATCGTGTCCGGGAACAAACCCGACGGCCAGTTAGTGGATATTGCTACTCAGGCACATTATGTTATTTTCAGGCGAAAGGCGCAACCCGAGATGACGGAAAAAACAGGACACCGAGATTAGGGAAGCGGGGACTATCTGTCACGACAGGGGTGTCAGCTGTCGTACCAACTAGTCGGCCATAACCCCTGCCTCATGGCCGGCGACCTGTTTTACCTTCTGTAGCTCAGCTCAGGTTTAAATCGTAGTGAGGGGGGAACGGGGACATCGGGAGCAGAGACACCATCTCCACGGGTGTATACTCGAGCTGGGGAGATGTGTGTGTAAGAGCGGTGTGGAGATATGATTCTTTGTAAATGTTGAATCTATGAAATGCTGGTTATTCTCCTTTGCATTAGCCGATAAATAATTGACGGCTATTCGTCCTTTCATGTCACAAACAGCCCCAGAAAGGCGGCCTTTTCATCAACAGCTTCAACCGGGAGAAGCAAAAGCAAAGCGTACAAAACCACAGCGTACTAGAGAGCACAGATGCAAAACTTTGCGGGCCACGCATCAGACCAAAACCTGGTGTGGTCAACAGCGGCGAACATCCAGTGAATCGTGACCCACAGCTGTTGTTCAGATGTGACCATCCATCAGAAACTGCAGGCCACCTCTACGCGAGCGTTTGTCTATTGGCTGATCCTTACCTGACTACAAACAAGATCCCAGCATGCATTTCCATAGATGGTTTCTTTTGTATACGTGAAACGCTAAGCCCAGACCAAACAACCCCCAGGCACGTGCGGCCACCGTCCGGGTGGCATGCACACCGCCATTTGGTGCTCAAAGCACAAAGCCAACCATCGCCACTCATCCCGACCGCAGCCTCTCAGACGAGCAACGCCGCCATCAAAAACACACCAGATAGCACGAGGAATGTGAGAAACACCTTGCCCCGGAAGGTGACCGGACATATCACTCGATCGGGCAGACGCAGGCTGGACTCGACCCAACATGTCGCTAAAACATTTCGATATTAAGTCCGGAGTAGGACCTTACCACCACCGACATTAGGCCCGTTACCATCTGTACGATTGCTCAATGCACCACGCGACTGTTGTGTACGGTATGAGGGCCAATGAGGTCACGCGCCGCCTGAGCGAGCCGACCGCCGTCACGAACACGGCGAACGCGAGTGCTGACGATCTCGACCAGCTTTCGATATCCCATCGTCCCGTCTTTCGATATCCCGTCGTCCCGTCTTTCAATATCCCCATCGTCCCGTCTTTCGATATCCCATCGTCCCGTCTTTCGATATCCCATCGTCCCGTCTTTCCCTCTTTCTACGACCAGGACGCCGCCAATGACAACGTCGGTATCGGTATGTACTGGCTGTTTGCTGTCTTCGGCATGTCTGCGTATAAGCACGTTGACAGCACAGTTAGTCCCACCATATAAGTGAAAATACGTGATGCGGTTCCGACACAGTCGTGCGATCTGTTGCACAACACATATCGCTTATAATGCACAGGGCGGTAGGGCATAACTGTACCATAGCGTCACCTGAAGCGCCGTCTCGTCAAACCCCAAATATCGTGGCGTGGCCACCAATGCGTGGAAGACTCCTCCAAGACGCACTACACTCAGTGCGAGGCCTGCGGCAGGCGGCTACGAACGTCATCCAGTCCGCCAGAACCACCTGTGAACATGTGTGATGCGGCAATGCCAGCTTGTCCTCCACCGCCGGTGAGCATGTCTGAGGCTGAAATTCTGAACGCTGTGAAGAGTACGACAGTGTGCGGCCACCTGACGGCCGTGACTTACATAGCCTAATGTGGTGCTCCTCTTCCAACCTCATGTCCACACAGTCGAACTCGTACTGACAGAAGTCCTTTGCCAAGCGATGCCTCTGACATGTCACTACGTTCGTTCCTGGCGCTACAAACCCCAACCAAGCCACTATAAGTGGTCGCTGCACCGACGGCGCACCCTGTTCGGGGCATTTGTCGAGTAGCAGCTTCACCGATGGCGAGACGCACAGCTCAACAAGGCCCGAATTCACGCGGTGTTCGACGCACGGCCAGATATCTCCGAGATAATGAAAGGCAGTTGCATGCCACCTATTTACAAAATGCCGATATTGGCCTCGCGCCCGTTCGTTTCTGCACTGGTGCTGAACCTCAGTGTCTGGTGTTATCCGTCGGCAGGGGCGTTGTCGCGGAATACGTTGTTTTCAGGGAGGGCACCCCGTTGATCTACGCTCCACCGGCCTCGTACCTCCAATGTGTCAAAGCAGTGACCACAGAGCGGTGAGCTCCGCTGTGAAAACTGAGACCGTGCCAGTAAGCATCTTTTCGCCAAAACTCCTCGCCCGGAAAAAGCATTGCGACACAACTTCTATGGCCAGAGGGCCGAGCAGGCTCGATCGAGGACGAGTTGATTCTGACGCGCGACACGACCTTTATAGCCAGAGGGCCGAGCAAGCTCGATTGAGGATGAGTTGACCCTGACGCGGGCTGGAAACAAGATCGGCGTTGATCCACCTTTTCATCTGTGCTATCATGGCCGTGCACATCCATGCGCGCAGGCACACGCAGTGCGCCGAGCGCACTAACACATGACAAACTATGCAATAAATAGTTATGCACCAAGAATAGCCAACAGCTCCCAATATGTTTGCACAGATAGATGGACCTGTGTGATTGTGGAGATGACATGTGAGCTCTGAGAGTGGGGACCCAATGCCAATGTGACAATGGGCAGAGCTGTTCTATGGACAAGAATAAGGGGGCAGCTGTGCTTACCTAATAAAGTGATGAAAACAGGCTCTCACACTACAACAACCTGAAACATCAGAACATATTCAGAAAAAATGCCAGGAATTCTAGATTTAGCTGACATATGCATGAATGCATGTATGTACACATGCACGCATGCATGCACCCACCCAAAGCCAATGTAAAGGAGAGCTTGTGTGAGCCCTGACATCGCCATCCAATGGTCAAATTTCGGTTCAACTGAATCCATTTTGGGAAACCTTTAAGGAGCTGTTCCACAATTGTATTGGGATTGCACATTGTGTACTGAACATTTCTAAGTGTGCAAATAGTGTACACATTTGTGTACTGCGCTGATATAGCCATTTTCATGATCATTTCCTGAGGTTCACAGCCATGTTTTTTTAAGACTTAAACACTCTGGTTTCTGAGCTTAACACATGTTAACTTGTGCAGCCTACGACAGAATGAATGACACCCGGCTCACAGGCACATCACCAAAACATGCATTATGTCAAAAATAATGTATGACAAAGCATGACAAATGTCATGCAGGTACTCTACCTCACTGGGTGTTCTCAGCTCATAGCTAAGAGAAGCACAGACACTAATACATTCATATCTTAGGTGCTTCAGCACAAATTGTCCCGACAACAGAAGGAAATTAGCAATCAGTCAGGTTTTGCTATGACTGCATGTCTCTACCGCAGCACAACCAACACTGACACCTTACTGCACACACATAGAAGTTTGAGTGAGTCACACCATCCATTGCATTGGCAACTCTGGCACAGCAACTCTAGCAGCAACTCTAATGCCATAAACATGCTCTATGATGAAATCACACAATGACACCATGAGTAGCACATTTACTGATAAGAAAAATTGTTATTTGGTGCAGTCTGATGCACTCAAATTTGATGTTTGTCATAATATCTCCAAATGTGGAACAGTCTCTTAAAGGTGGCATAAGATTGGCAAAGTTTGTCCTGCCCTCTGAGATCATTTGATCTTATGTTTGGCCACTGACACCACCTGCAGATCTGTCAGGAGCAAACAGCTACCTCATCTGCCCCCAGTCCCAAATGGAATCAGTATCTTTTGGATTTAAGCATGAAAGTGTGAGTGCACACAATCTGTGTAAATATGTATAATGCAGTTTTAGTGATACATGCAAACATATTTGTTTTGTTCTTAGACATTTTTTCAGACACATCAAACCCACCTGTTTGGTCAAAGCTTAATTTTGAATGCTTGGATTTAGTCATACTGCTAGGAAGATGCAGAAAACATGTGGTGTATCACAGAAGCTTTATGTTTTGCTATACATCCACCAGCCTATCTCCCAGAAAAGCTTGGGTAGGGTCTGATTTTGTGGTTTAATTGGAATCCTTTCAAAGGCACATATTTTCTAGAATATAAGTATAAGGGAACAAGTTACATGAAATATTCAGGAAGGTAGACATCAAAGACCACATCCAAAAAGCTTGAAAGCATCAAAATCAAACAACAAAGAGGTCAAACTTTTTTCTTCAGAAGTTTCCCATAACATTCTGCAGTCCCAAAACACCTTTTTCAGTACTTGAACCCTTAGAAGCAACAGTATGAATAGTAGCACCTCAACTTTCAGGCACTTTAACTGTGTGGTCACTTAGTGTCAATACCTCAACCTTGAATGTCCAAATAACAAATCCCATATTGTTCTGTAATGTATGCTTTACACAAGGAGCATGCACCATATGCAAGGAGGATGTACATCACAAGCATTTTACAAACAGTCCCTCCAGTGCGCCAAACGCCAGCGATACTGATGCGCCGAACCTGGCGCAAAAGTGCGTCAAACTCAGTTAAGACTGAATTACTGAATTATCTAATCGAAGCAATATTGAACTAACAAATAGGGGAGGTTTGTGCGTGAAATTACTACAGCAATATTGCTCCTATCATGACACGCTGGCCTCCCATAGGCTGAATTAGTGGCAGCATAGCGCAAATCTTCGGGCACTTGGATTTACTCCGGGATGTACGGAGTATACGCGCCAAAAATCTTGGCGCAATTTTGCCACTTCGACATTTTTGGCATAACACACATAATTTTCAGTCCAACATCAGTCGCGACCATTCCCACACAGACAACACCAAACACTATCAAGCGCAATGCAATGTCAACTGCCATACACAGTAAAAACGCGTCCGCGCCGGGACCACAGAACATGGCGAGTGACAGAAAAGCACCCTTGTGCGGTCCTTGCACTTCCCACTTACTTGTAACAAAATGATCTCCTTTTGACAGCGGCCAACAACCTTCCAATACCCGCCAATCAACCAACCCGGACGAGCAACCACACCTATCCTAGATAGCACGGAGCACGCGCCGGTCCCGGGATCCTCGCGCTTCGCTCCCACGCTGACAAGTTTGCCAAGGTTGGCAAAAATATGGGGCATCGAAAATAATCGTTGGTGTTACCATTTCGCGTAGGTGTGACGTCATTAGGCAACGGCCCCGTCTCATTCGACCTGAAGGCCATGCGAAACGAACCGGCCACAACCGTGAACAAGCAGTGTAAGTCATGCGCATATTTCAGTACTGAGGTATATGTTAAAAACAATAGCACTTGCGACGGAGCTGGGCTACATTCATGCATCCAGTAGATAGTGCTGTAGCACTTCTCTTACAGAGGCGAGGGCCCATGACCTGGAAATGGGTTTCGGAAGGCTAGGTGTCATCACGTTAGGCAATTATCACGCGTTACATATGCACACAACAAATATCGATCTGACATGGGATGACCTCTACAGGTCAAAGTTTGTCATGCCCCGTGTAATATGGAAGCCCCCATGAGTCCCACATTACAGTCACCAGGAAATAATGCATTGCGGCAGAAACTGGTCATAACCGGATATTGATACAATTGGGCATTATTCGATCAAGCAAATGGCACCACTCAACTCGACACCACATCTCCTTTCTAAAGATGTGTGTTTCAAAATTGTTTGCGTGAAGTCATCACGTCACCCGACATGACCTGTACTGCAGGTTAGCTGTCTTTTTTTAGTTTAGCTGTTTAGGTGTCTTAACTTTTTCAGCTTAAGGTTTTGACTACGTGGTGCGCACATTCGAATAAAGCAGACTGATATCGGTTGTAGTACATTAGTTTGCCTTGCCAAGCTATCATCACGCATTACATACGCACACAACAAATATCGATCTGACATGCGGTGACCTACGGAGGTCAACATTTTTTATGCACCGTGAAAAGCAGAGGCATATCCTCCCCCCCCCCCCTTATCTAGGCTCTGCTACGTTTGTAGCGTTTTGAAAGAAAATGAAACGGCTCAAGATTTTTTAGATCGTTGGGTCCCATGTTAAAATGACCAGAAAATAATGCATTGCGACAGAAACTGATCATATCCAATCATTGTGTGCATAAGTTTTGGGCTAGGCATCATCCGACGAAGCAGATGGCACCAATGAACTCGGCCTTACATTTCCTTCCTGGGGATGCATCATTGTCATTGCTTGCATGAGATGCAGCTCGTGATCTGACATGACTTGTACCTCAGTTCAGGTGCTTAGCTTTTTTCCCACCTCATAGCTCCGACCTAATCTGTATTTCAGCAGACCAAACGGTTTTCAGCACATGACGTAGCCTGGGTTAGCGATCATCACGCGGTTATGTGTTTGTAGACACACACCACACACACACCACACACACACACACACCACACACCACACCAACACACCACACACACCCACACACACACACACACACACACACACACACACACACACACACACACACACACACACACACACACAACACACACACACACACACCACACACCACACACACACACACCACACACACACACACACACACACACACACACACACACACACACCACACACCACACACCACACACACACACACACACACACACACACACACCCACACACACACACACACACACACACACACACACACACACACACACACACACACACACACACACACCACACACACCACCTTGTGAACGTCCATTAGGGGTATTATATATATATGATATATATATTATATATAGATATTATATTGATTCAATGAACCAAATACCGCTGGTGCTAATCTGTAAAGATATCTGAGCATTGGAGTGCGTCAGAGCGGCATGACAGTTGGTAGACAACCCTCGCACTTTGGTAAGTCCCGTAGGCATATGAACGTTTCAAAAAGTGGGGGAGGGGCTAAGCTCAGGGCATACTTCAGGGAACTTTTCTGGAAAACAAGCCGGATGAACGGTGGGGGTGGGGTGGGGGTGGGGGGTAGAGTGGAGGTTTTCGCTCTTTATTCAAACGTAATGACTGCTATTCTAGGTATGCAGTTAGAGCTGTTTCGCACCGGTGCACACTCTTGCCTATCCGCTTCATCTATGCCATTCGGAAAATAAGGTTATCCAGCCTCCCAAGATTATTCATCCATTTCAACGTTGTCTTTCCTGGGGAGCCGAAATTCCACGAGCGGGTAGGCATTTTGGGCCATTGAGGAGGCATCTGTCATCACATGGTAGATGCCAAAATATGGCCTGAACATAGGCTGGTGAGAGTTTTGGAAGTGAATCGATAGCTCACAGTACAACAGATTTTGCATGCGCCCTCATTCGCTGGCTGCTTTTCAAGAGATAAGACTTGTCAGCATTTTAGGCGTAAACAAATTAGAAGCTTGAAACTGCCAAAAATCACGTGATAAAAGTCATAGAACTGGAGAATCTCCTTTTGAAAACCAAGCTACAAAATAGAGGCCCTTCTGTCATATATTCCTTGTCCGAGCCCTGCTCCCGTCCGCCGTCGGTGGCAGCTGTCCTGGTCCGGCTGTCTCCGAATGACTTGACGGCGAACTGATGGTATGACTGCTTTGGTGCACATTTCTGGATCAGCATTGCCACTAACTGGGATTGTAAAACATGTATTGCGACACTTGCAACAGTATCTTTTTCCTTATTATCTTTCCCTTACAACACACCGCAACAGAAAAATGCCGCCGGGAAACTGCCTACTTTAGGTATGAAATGGCCCAACGGCCATTTAATTGCCCGCCCCAACGTAGATAACTTGATCTGCTTGTGTGTGTGTAGGCAGGGGGTAACCAAGCCTTGCCAAGAGGAACACAGAGTTGACAAAAAAACGTTTATGGTGATCCCTCCACAAAAATACACCGAATATAGTTTACTTGTTAACAAGAGATACGGTTTTTCTTCGTTTCATTGTTGTTTGTACGTGGTAACCGGAAACAGAAACCAGAGGCTACCGTGAAATAAATTATGTTTACATTTTGAACACACGCCCGGGTGGCCGGCTAGATATCCTTCGCTCAGGTAGGGGTCAGTTTCGCATCCCTGAGATCTCAGGAACTAAGAGAGCTAGAGACACCAATTGGCCTGTACGTGAACTCACTTAGGTCAAAATTTGGGGTCCCTAGGCCATGACTTTTGAATAGAATAAGGTCAAACAAGGTCAAATTCCAGGTTGGTCTCCAAAGGGCTCCCATAACCTAGATAACTGTCTCTAAGCAAAACTTCACATGCTCAGTTAAGGTCAGTGAAGTTGTCTGACCTTTTGAAGGTCATGGTGACCAAAATCATACAAGACGGTTCTGAGTTTTGCATTGGAGTAAGCGAGAAATACTACGCTAGGCAGCTACTTTTCTTTTTTTAAAAATGTTGACCTAGTTCATTTTAGGTCAATGACCTATTCTGACCTGTAAGAAGTCCATGGAAAATGTAGCAATGTGTTTCCTGCAGTCGATAGATTCGAAATGAGCACCAGAGACTATCCTATACAGCAAGCCTCTAAAGTAATAGAACAGGTTGGTTTTGACCTTGGTCTGACCTTTATATCTGACCTTAGGTCAACGTAATTTGTTCATGAAATATGTGTGTTGCCTAAGAAAGCATCTCAGAGATGTATGGCTTCGTCTAACATTCCATTGTTGCATCAGATTGAACGACTCCCTAGAAGTCGACTTCGCTGAAACCATGGCCTGATTTTGGCCTGCCATAGGTCAGCGGCCTTGTAAAGTAAATCTCAGCTTTTGATGCCAAGCGATCCACTATTCAATCGTCTACAGCTAGTGCAATATATGGCGTGGCTGCGTGGCCGTTCGGAAACAATTCTGAAAAAACCTTCGGGGGCGAGTCAGTTTGACCCCCCACCCGAGCGCGTGTTAAGGTTAATAAAATGCAGAAATCAGGCGTTCAACGACCGTATAGAATACATCAGCCGGTGTCCTTAATTTGCAATGGCTTAGTGGACCCCTTCTAAACCGATAGAACTCAGAAGCTTTTCCATAATGTTTTATCTGCGCTCTACAGACATTGAGGACATCGCGAAGGTAGATTGTAGATCGATATGTTTTGTCAAAATTTGAGGGTGAAAATTTCGCTTGTAGATCGAGTGGTCAGCAATGTGTATTAATATCGGCCAAACTATGTTTGGTCTGGAAATGTAAAATATTTAGTCAGAAGCGATCAATGATACAAGCTTAAAGAACGTGTTTTTAGCATGCGTGCTCGCAAATCTTAGCAACAAAAACCTCGACACCAGGCGTTGCAGTCTCCAGTGGTCCGCGGAGCGTTGGCTCAGTGGTTGAACTTTCCGTCATGGTCCACCGGTGGACGAAAATGATAACGATTCTGAAATAATTACCTGCAAACACTTGAATTGGTTACTAATAAGGGCTACGTGACATAATTTTGAGCATGCGTACTAGCAAATCTTGTTTTTAAAAAACCTCGACGCTAGGCGTTGCAGTCTCCGTAGGCCTCGCAGTGTCGGCTGAACACCTGATACTGAGCCGTGGCCAACGGATGGACGAAAATGAAGGACGAGTCTAAAAAAGTACCTTTGAACGCTTCAGGACATCAAATGTTACATGCTCAAAGCAGTCTGGGCGCAGGTTTCACGTGTGCGATTTTTAGACTGATGATAAGAGCAAATTGGCCCGTAAAACTCCGCGCAGTGGTGCTGGAATCTGGTGGTGGAACTGGAAGAGTAAAGGTAGATTCTCTATTTTTCGTGTTTCTGTAGCAACTAATCTGCCCAGAAGACAGATTACTACGGCGTCTGCCGTCTGGTGACACTTGCTGTGGTTAACGCTGTTCGATTTTACGGAAGCTGCAACCCGGACGATCGCTGTTCTTGCTCTCTAGGTTGCGGGCGGGCGTGTTCAAACCTTTTGATGCACTTTTTCACTTATCCATTCTGGAAAAAAATGAACGGTCTTAGGCAAACATGAGATGGCCTTGTTTTTTTTAAAATTCATTTCGACCTACTCTATTCAATAATAATGAGACCACTATACTCACAATAATAAGGCCCATTATTTCCTTCCGGGCAAGGGCCCCTTGAGTAGAACACCAAGGGCACATAGCCGGTTCCGGTCAAAAGCTGAGGGGCTACTCCCGTCCCATCGCGGAGCGTCTTCTGGCTGTCATTCTAGCGACACGGGGCGGGATCTCCTGGTGGATCCGGGGGCCATTGGAAGGATTATCATATCACATTGTCCCCCTCCCTGACAAGGGAAGCCTTCCGACCCACTCAGTTGGCCCCGGATCAGCACAGGAACCCTCATTGACGTAAAAACACCCCTGATCGCCAAAGGTGGTCCAATAATTGTCACACAGGTTCCAGTTCCGTGTTGTTCTGTTTTCTTCAGAGATATTGAGGAATCCCTGAGCGTAGATTGTAGATCAAACGGGGTCTTAAGCTTGCATTAACATGGCTAATCTGTATTCGTCTTAAAATGTTCAGGATTCAGTCAGAAATGATTACTGATAAAAACTATATAATATGGATTTGAACATACGCGCTCGCAAGTCATAGCAACAACGGCCTAAACGCCCGGCGTTGCAGTCTCCATAGGCCGCGTGGCGTCGGCCTGCGGTTATGACATTTAGTGGTTGCCAATAAGCAAACGAAAAAGGCGACGTATCTTGAAAAAGATGGCTAGTGAGCTACGTAAATGGGCATGTATATTTAAATGTGGTGCAAAAGTAAACTAAACACAACCTTAATCTGAAAGGTGGGGGGCCGGTTAACACTGTTGGCCCTCCACCTTGAAAAGTGGGGGCCATGGCCTCCCTGGCCCCCCTGTTCCTACGCCCATGGTGACGCCCGAATGCAAAAATAAATCAAAAGAACCGTGTTTAAAGCTAATGAAAGGTTGTTGATCTTTTAAAAATAAGGTAAAAAGAAAAGGGTACTGATCGAAAGCTCGAATATTTGCGTTTTCGGGGGGGGGGGGGAAGGAATAGGCAACATACGAAAGGAGCTATGTGCAGAATAAAAATTTCATGAGACATCAGATAATAAGACTGGGTGCGAAACCATGCAAGGCTGAAACGCTGACCTATGGCCCGTGTCAAGAGGTCACCTTTTTCACATCGACCTAGGTGAATATTCCTTGTTCAAGTTTCGTTGTACGAGCCTTGGTGATCCCGAAAGCGTAGCCTTTGATAATACTTCATGCATCATCTTGGGTCATACGACGCCAAAAACATACCAATGACAACTCGAGCTACGAAGACCCATCGGTGCATATCTCTTAAGCCCGTAAGTCAGAGGACATTGATTTTATGCCAGGTGGATTGTACTCATTAGGCAACACCTGGCACCAATATTCGGTACCATTTGAAACATGACCGTGCTAGATGGGCGCCCTGCTGGTGCTGCGCTGGGTGAGAACACACCAGCTAGCAGGCAATCGCTAGTGAGGGAAGCAGCACATGCCAATCAACGGCCTCATTGCTGAGCGCTGGAATGTGATATTTGTTTTACTGGGTGCTCATGCTAACATGCAATAGGACATTGTCCTAACAAAACTGATTCCCAAGCATCTAGCTTGCTCGCGCGTTACTACACGCTTATTTTAACACCACTGCTTTGTGCCACGCTCATGGTGCAGAAAACTGCGCATTCGTAGGGGCCAGATTCAGGACCGCTTCTCGCCCCAGTCGGCATCCCGTCCGACTTCCCTCGCGCCGCACGCTCCTGTCGCGGGCCGGCGGCGACTGCCCTTTGACCGGCGTCTCGCCCCAGGGCCACGGCCGGCGGTCAGCCGCGGCTGGCACGGAGCGCGCAGAGCGCTTCGGTCCGGCGGCCGGCCGACAACGCGTGCTGCTGCTGGCGAGTGGCGTCCGTCTGCGCCTCCGGGGCCGTGCGCCGGTGGATCCTCTGTCGGTTTAGCAGCGCCCGCCATGACCCTCAGCAGGCGGCGACGGGTGAGTCGGAATGAACGGCCCCGGATGTGCGCCGTAGTAGGGGACAAACGAAAACGGCACCACCCGTCCGTTGACAGCTCGGGCCCATTCTACGCAGAATTTACAGCGTCGGACGTTCGCCCACGGAAGTCTGATTGCCATGATCCCTTTACAAACGCGCTGTCGGTTTCTAATTGTTGCCATCCACGGAGCACTTTTATAACGAAACACGCACGACTATATGACTACAATGGCGATGCAAAACAGAGTGCAGAAAATGATATTGCGTGTGCTGGTCAGTTGGAAACGGCGGCCCCCATGCTGGACGGAGGGAGGGAGCGAGGGGGGGGGACACGGATGAGTTTGCCCAATCTGCGAGAAACAAGTCATCTAGAGACTGCCTTTCTCCAGCCTGTTGGTCGGGCTGCCATACCCCCCCCCCCCCCCCCCCCAGCCATCAGGCCGGGGCGACCACTGGTGTGGCGCCAGCCGGGACGACACGGCAGTGTCCGGCGCTGTTGACAGGCGGCGACCCTGCTGTGGCTGCCGCTGCTGGCGGCCGCGACTGCCGCTCAGCAGGACCAGCAGACCTCCGGCTGGCTGGTGAGCCACGACGGGCCGCTCGCCGAGGAGATGACGCCGCTCGGTGTGCCCATGCCCAGGTTCCGGCCGCCAGGTACAGCACAGACGGCCGCCGCACCAGCGGCCATCCTACGGGCTGGAGGATATTTGGAGAAGTGAAGCGTCACGATGTCCGGGAAATTATCAACATATCCAGTGACTTTTTAGCGACAATTTCAGAATTCGCTCGAAATGCGAAAGTGGTCATTTATGGCACGAGCACACCGAATCTGAAGTCTATTTCGCAATATTACCTAACGTTCAAGGTCAAATTCAAAATTAGATAAAGTTCTCCGTCCCACCCAAAAGTTACCGGCCGACCGATTTCGGATTTTTTAGATCAGTTTTTTTCTCATTGCATGAACTTGAACATTGTATTATAACTGACGCCCTGTGGTGTGGCGCCAGCCGGGACGACACGGCAGTGTCCGGCGCTGTGGTGTGGTGCCCAAGCGGGCAGGGGGGCTGCGTTGGCGCCAGCGCAGTCCTCCGAGCAGTAGCGCGTGCTCTACCAGTCGTGACACTGCTGGCGGACCAGCGCCCCCGGCGTGCCCTGTTCGACACGGGATGTACGGACACCCTGGTTCACGTGAGCTGCTACCGCACGTGGCGCCCGTGCGCGGTCAAGATGCGAACGGTGAACGATGGAGTGTTGCGGTGCGTGGGCACCGCCCAGGTGACGTTCGACTAGAGGCAAGCAAGTAATGCTCGCGAAGCTGGTGGTCCCAGATCGTCCATCGGGGTTGTACGTGCTGATCGGCATGTCCGGCATCACCGCGTTAGGAGGCATCAGTGTTCGGTCCCCGACTGACGTGCAGCTGAGTGCGGCAACGCAGGAGGCGCCGGAGTCGGCAAGTGACGAGCCGGCATGCGGCGTGGCGGCGCCGGGCAGCGGCACGCGAAGCTCACTGGCGTTGGAAGCGGCGGATTTCACGGCTCGGTTCGACGGCGCTCACTGGAGTGTGGCGTGGAAGTGGGCGCATGGACGTGGTCCCGAACGTCTGGGGAACGACGTGAGTGAATACGCTGTGCCGGCTGAAGCACGAGAGACCCACGACCGCGAGTTGGCTGAGTGAATGACGAACGGATGGCTCCGGCCCTATGACGAGCAAGAGGACGGGCCGGCTCGGGGCCTGATTCCCTTGATGGCAGTTCAACAGCCGCACAAGGGGAAGGTCAGGCCGGTGTTGGACTACTGCGAACTCAACCGGCATGTGACCGGGCCCACCGCGGACGCTGACGTGTGCGCCGAGCAGTTGCGCCACTGGCGCCAGCGTGGTGCCCGGTTGGCCGTGGTCGACCTGAGAAAAGCGTGCTTGCAGCTGCGTCTGGAGCGCCGACAGTGCTGATGCTGATCAGACGCAGGATTGGCCTCATGCGACAGTTGGTCGACGAGTTCCAGCTCTCGGTGACCCTCCAGCTGATGCGGTCACAAGACAATCCTGCCGACTCGCTCACCCGAGTTCCCCAGACCTGGCTGCGAGCCGAGCCCCGAGATGCGACTTCAGCCGCAGCAGCCGCCACGCCAAAATGTTTCACGGCACCCTCGCGAGATGCGACTTCGGTGTCCGCAACTATCGGGCCGGAAGAAGTTGCGGTGCCCCGGTGGACCAAGAAGCCGTTCACGAGCCAACGGCAAGCGACGTTCGTGTCCGGATTAAAAGCATACACGAACGGACGTGGCACCAGGGGATCCGCCGGTCCCTGTGGTACGCCAGGCGGGACCTCGGCGGACACGTGGCACGGGCCGACGTGCGAGCCGTTGTCAGTCAGTGCGATGTGTGCCGTTCGATTGACCCTGCGTCGACTCGCTGGCGGTCTGGCTCACTCGGTGTCCCGACAACATGGACCCGACTCGCGATCGACGTGACCCATTGCCAAGGCCGCCTCTACCTCACGATCGTAGACTGCGGGCCGCCCCGGTGCAGCATTTGGAGCGCACTACGACGGTCTGACGCTGCGGAAGTAACGGATCATCTGCATCGAGTGTTCCTAGAACGTGGCGCCCCGGCTGAGCTTTTGCTGGTCAATGCCACTGAATTTCGGAGCCGGCGAATGGCTGTATTCGCCGCGAAGTGGGGGTTTCGGCTGTGATTTCGCGCGGCGCACGAGGCCGGCGGCAACGAAATCGTGGAGCGCCACCACCGAACTATAAATGTGATGGTCGCCCGCAACGGTGCTCAGTCAGTGGAGCGGTGCATCGTTGCAGTGCAACTTCGCGGGACGGCGCTAACTCGCTAAGCACGCCGATGGCGCGGGTATTTCGCGCAGGCGGTGCTGACCTGCCGAATACCCAGCGCGCTGCCGAACCCGCGCCGCCGCTGATGCAGGAACCCGTCTCATCGTCATTTCGCGTCGGCGATGCGGTGTGGATGCGGCGCCGGGGGCCCGCCACGCGGTATACCGATGTGTCGCGCCAGGGCGTAGTTACGCGGGTCGTGTCGGACCAGGTGGTTGAGGCCGACGGCACGCCCTGGCACGTGCGGTGCCTGCGGCGCCGGAACCCGCGGAAAGGCTCGGACGGGAGCCGAATGCCTGGTGCGGGTGAGGAGTTTGGGGACGACACAGGCACGCTGCCGATGACGAACATTGCATCGAATCATGATTACACGGGGGGGGGGGGGGGGCGGTTCAGATCCGCCTGCCGTGCCACCGAGCCCGTCATTCGCGTAACCTGCTGAGTGTCCATTGCTAACGTGGAACGATCGCGCTGAAGTGTCGAGCGGCAGTACGAATTCTCAATCATTGTGCTGTGGTGAGCATGAATTGGATGAGTGCGGTGTGCGGAAACATGACTTGTTCGTGTTCGTGTTCAGCAACGGTGCGGCGCTACCACCGCCTCGGTCGGATCCTCCACAAGGAGAGAGGGTCACGGGAACCGCTGAGGAGCGGTCGCGCTCGCCGGCAACCAGCCGAGTCGTACGGCTTCAGTGCCCCTACCGATCTCATTGACGATTATGAGTGGTTGTACATTGGTAGAGTGGCATGATTGCTTGCGATCAGGTGGAAGTGTGGTGTGATTGTGCGGGTGTGCGCCCTCGCCCTCGCTGTCTTCCGAGCTCTGCATCTGGCTGGGTGCCGGGGGGCGTCGCCTGACCACGGGTCTCCCGATCCGCCGGGGGTGAAGGGTCGACCGCTGAGGCGGCGGCAGGGACCCGACGTTCGCATGCGCCAGTCGGTTTTTTGGACGGGTCCGGGCGAATACACGCTATGTTCTCTTACGCGCTCGTAAAATGTGACCTGGAAAGGTCAGAATTCTGACGGATGCTAGTTCCTGCGCCGGTGAATAGTCTAACGCTGAAAAGTCCGAAATCAGCCGGCAACGTTTGGATGATGTGGGGCTGTGTCATTTGAACTAGAATATGACCTTAAATGACACGTAATATTAATGATTTGGCCTCGGAGATAGGGTGATGTAAAATAGACGTCAGATGCGGTATTCTTGTGCCGTGATCGATCATATGACGTTTTTTCAGGGAGGTTCAAACTCGCTGCTACATAACGTTGCGTCGCTTTCTTTTCAACTATTGTAACCATGACTGCTCAAAAGCAGCACTTCGTCAGCGCGTTTTTCGATTGTCCTGCACTGGCGAAGGTTCTGGTCGGTCTCTTTACGTGGTTATTGGCGATCAAAAATATTATTAGTCGCCAAATTATGTAAGTATTGGTAATATTTTTGAAAATCATTGCATTTAATATCTTGGCACAAATCAATTCGCGTCTAACACAAACTTGTCTGGTATTTCTATTGATGCTAACGCGGATCATTTCATCAGACCGCGCCGTGCCGTAGTGCACCCGTGTCGTGACCTATGCCGTCTGACCTATGCCGACCTATGCCGTCTGACGCAGGGTACGCTCCGCCCACGCTGCACTGTCCGGTCGGCTGGCAGTGGGATGGCCGCCGCTGTGGAGGTCAGTTTCGCACCAGCTTGGGTCCAATAGTAACGTCTGAGCTGACCAGCACACAGTTCAGCTCAGGTGATGCTCCATTCGGCACAAAATGGGAAATGCGCCCTCCTGTGCTTGCCTTTACCGAGATGACATGTACCTGCACTGAAATGACACATAGCGACGTAGAAGCATAGAGCACGTATGCATGTTTACAAGGACACGCACCCCGGTCGGCTCACCCGCTTCACCATTTCGGCCACGCGTGCCTTTCCAGATGTCAATGAGTGCCGGCTGGAGCGAAACGAGTGCCGCAGCGAGCGCGTGCTCTGCATGAACACGTTCGGCAGCTACCGGTGTATGTGTCGGCACGGTTACATCGGAGACTACTACACCGTCGGCTGCAAAACAGGTTAGTGCCGCGGCCACCCACCGGCCCAAGCTCGGGTTGGTCGGCCGGCGCCAAGTGAACGAATGCTTGCTTTCTGATGAGGCATCTTTGTGTCCGACTGCAGCCGCGCAATTTCCGAAATCTTTGTGTTTCTCAAATCAGGAGTGATGCCGTCCAGGCGAGGATTAATCGTCACGAGACGCGGCTTCAGTTGGCGAAACGCGGAACAGCCGGCGTTCCCTGCAACCCTCTATCTCTGCGACACCAGAAGCCTACAGAGGCGACAGGCAGAACTGTTGGGCCCAACGAAGCGCTAGTTTTGGGCGGCCGGCCGGCCCTGACTGAGCATTGTCTGACGCGCCCGCGAGATCACGTCTGCGTATCTGATCTGCCGTTCCGCCCGCTCCCTTTCAGAGGAAGAGTACTGTGCGACGAGGTTCCGCGCGGCTGAGACCCGGGCTGAACCCTAAACGGCCGCACCAGCTGCCGCCGCTAGCAGGAGCGGCAGCAGGAGCTGGAGCCCTGTTTGGACCGCGACCGACCTCGGCGCCAGGTAGAAGCTCTCCCCCCGACACCGGTGCTCGAGCGGCTGAGGTGGTGCGCGCGGCCAAACGAATACAGCTCTCTGCGAACGTCTGGCGTGTGTGATTCTGGTGGCCGGACTGACGAGGCTGTGGGCAGCGGGGCCCGTCAGGACGCCCGCGAACGTGCCCACCCGGCACCGCCCGAGCACACAGACTCGCGCCGCCCCCTGTCTCGCCGGCGGCTGCAGGCGTGGCGACACATGACGAGCTGAGCGGGAGACGCGCCCATCATCGTTCGCTTGTGACCTGTCAGGCGCCGCGTGGTCGCATTAAGCAGCTGGCCAGGTCAGACGCCGAACCGTCGGACGTCTGTGGCGGCTGGACAGTCACTGGCACGTGCAGACAGCTCGCAGAAAGGTGTTATCATCCGTTCTGGCCGATATTTTGGCACGCTTTGATAGACGCGCAGGAGACGGACAAGTTGGAGTTGCCACAACTTGCGTCCCACACCCTGCCACATGTTCCATCCCCTCGCCTGCCTTCATGCGCCGCAGAATGCCCTCCGCTCCCCGTTTCACCGAGCGGCAGGAATGGGCTGTCACCAGTGCAGTGGCCACCTCGGCTCACGTACCCGTCACGGGGCTACCATGCCCGCCTGTGCTGCTGGCCGCCGCCTGGGCGTCTTCGCTGCCGACCGCGCGCCGCCTGCACAGGCCGGTCTCGCAGCACATGTATATTCCACTACATAGCGGCAGGCTAACGCGGAGGGCCCCGGCACCGACCGGCAGTTACAAAACAACGGCGCCGACCGCTGGCGTCCGCGCGCCAACCGAGCTGAACGACGCAGGCCTAAGTAGACACCGCGCGGGCAACACGAAACGAGGGCGGGATCTCTAAAAGAGCAGCTATCACATCGTAAGGAATGTCACGTTGAACGTGCCGGGAGAGGCACGAGACGACGCCGACGCGGCGGACCGCGCCACGCGGCGAGTCAAATCACATGCCAATCATAAAAGCGCTCCAATTGTGACCGTAACTGAATCGTCGACCGTTGCAGACGAGGGAAACATACATCGCTGACGCCCGCCGGGGTCGTGGAATCCCGTGAATTAGCTGCCCGTTGCGGAGCACCGCTGGCCAGACACGCGCCGCACTGCCGACTCGCACAGCACCCGTGCGAGCAGAGCAGCCGTCGACAGTATTGCCACAGACCTGAAGCTGATCCTCCGCAAAATCAACAAACCATGATAAAGCTATCGATAACAAAGAACATAAATAGACATAAATAGTTGCCTGCCCGAGCCGATTGGCGCGCCCGCCGCCGGGCCGGCGTAATTTCCCCCTCGGTACACACCCCAGGCGTATCGGCGCGGGCCAGCCGGGCCGCGGCCGCCCGTCAGCACCGGCCGGCGTGGTGACCGCCTGTCGCGCTCGTGCGTGGCGCAGTGCCCTCCGCCCGGGCGGCGGCGGCGGGCCGACGGCGCCATCTCTCGGTCGGCGCCGTCCCGGAGCCGACTCCACCGCAGTAGGCGCAGTAAGCGGCTCACAACTTCTTCAGCATGGGCAAGTTGAGGATGTCCGGGATCTCGATGTCCTCTAGCCGGATGTTGGAGGGGTTGAACGGGAACCGCACGGGGAAGGCGAACTTGGTGTCCATCAGCAGCCGCGCCTGCAACGAGCCCGTGACGTCAGCCGTGACGTCAGACGAGCGGGCGGCGGCCGGCGGGTGCGCCTACACACCAACAGTGCCACAGCCCGACACAGTGTCCTGAGGCCCGCCACTGAGACAGCGGCGCAATCAGCACTAATCTACCACAAACGGATGCCATCGCCCATGGACACCTGGGAGCCGAAACCACTTTGTAAGCCACGTTTACATTGAAGACAAAACTGGGTGCACACGATATTTTCACTAGACTGGCGGGAGCACTTTCTCACAAAATACGAGTAGTCATCAACAATCTAGTAACATCGCAGTCAAGCACCCAACAGAACATTGCAACCTTGCATTCTATCTCCCCCTCCCACCACAACCCACTTCCCACTATCACATCTATCATCGCGACAGATGCAGCAGAGGTCACCACCAGCCGAGTGGAGGCGGTGGCGCCTGACGCAGCCCGCCACTGACCGAGCTGTCCGTGTCCGGCTCGCGGTGCTTCTGCAGATGGTCCTGAACCTTGCGAATGAAGCTGATCGGTACGCGCTCCTCGTATTCGTCCGGCGTGTACAGGTTCAGGATCTTGATGATCTGCGGCACCGGGAGGCCCGTTAGTGGGCTCAGCTGACGCCGACAGCCAATCCGCGCGCGGCCCAGGCCCCGGCCAGCGAGGGCCGCCACAGACCGTCCGTCTGTCGGCGCGACCCCACTCTCCCGCTGAACACCGCCAGCCAGCGGCGCGCGCCAGGCCGGGCCACGTCCCGGCCCGTCAGAGCGGGTGTCGGCGGCGCGGCGGACCCGCCACCCACCTGGGGAGAGGTGAGCTTGTCGCACATGTCGCAAACACGCGACACGTCCTCCTCGGTTTTGCGCGCCTGCAGCAGCTGCGACGCCTGAATGATGGGCTGCAGCGTGTCCATGACGCCCGTCTCCTGGTCCTGCTGCCGGCGGCGAGGGCGGGCGTCAGCGGCGACCGGCCGCGTGGCGTCACACATCATGGGCTGCACGGCACCACCGAACGGCAAACGTTCGACCAGTGCCGACCAAGCATTGGCAACGGAGAAGTCAGTGCGTGATGCATGTGTGTCGCAATGCTTCAGCTCGTGATAGCCTCGTCGCAACATCTATCCCACTGGCGTTTTTCCCGGCGAATGGAGGCCAATAATGCGCTTAACAACCAGTACCCGGGCGGGGCCCGGGCAGGCTCAAGCCGCCCGGTTTAGGCTGTGCCCGGCGCCCAAAGGTGCCGCCCCCAAACCGTATATCGATTCCCCTGGCCGAAGGATTGACAGGGGTGGAAAATGCGACGTCACCAGTGAGACCACAGTCCTGCCCCTCGCCGTTGCGGCCGCCGGAGAGGGATGGCAGGGGTCACGCCTCACGTGGAGCCGGTTGTCCCTGCACCACTGCTCCAGGTGCGAGAGGTTGTAGCGGATCTGCATGCCCTTGGTCCAGTGGCACAGCTCCTTGCGCAGCAGCAGGTTGTTCAGCGAGTGCGCGCATATCGAGTAGAACAGCTGGAGAGAGGGACGGAGAACAGTCAGCATCAGAGGCGTGCGGCGTCGGCAGGCCGACAGCCAGACGCTGCTCGACAGCCCGCTACTGAGCACGCGCCAGCTCAGCTATCCTCGCCATATGTCACATCACAGGCAGAAACACGGAACTTCCCAGTCCTGAAGACAGCTGTGGGCATGTCAAACAGACGTTTCCACCTGCATACACGACCTTTTCCAGGTACCAAATACTCCTAGACTACACCGCGTCTGCTTAGAAACCAAGCCGATTGACACGCGCGAGTCACACGTAGACTGCATGACGGGGCATGCCACAGTCCTCCCCAGCTGGACGCGGAAGCCGGACGTTCTGGGTTTGACTGCCTCCCGCCGGCCCGCACCGGTCCGTGGCCCAACGTGACGCCGTGTTCCGCCTGCAGCCGCCGCCTCCCCAATGAGCGCCGGGGCCCGGCCGCCGCGTGCAGTGGCGGCCCCCCGCTGACCTGTTTGAAGACCTGCGCCGTGATCTCCGGGTCGACGCCGAGCTCGCAGAGCGTGCGGTAGATCTTGCGCAGGCCTGGCCATCAGGGCGTCCAGGGCGTGCTCGCTGCTCACGGGGGCTCTCCAGCTGGCGGGACGAGGAGCCGGCACGACCGCGGATGCCGGCCGGCCCGACCCGTCAGGCCGGCGATGGGCCTCGTGCTCCAGCACGGCCGGCCACCACCACCGGCTGCACGCGCTCCTCCAGCAGCTGATCACCAGCTGCCGCACAGGATGGCGGGTTAGTTCATCACCATCGTCTGCATGCGCTCCCCCCCCCCCCCCCCCCAGCCGCCTGACCCCCTGCTGACGCGCACGGCGGCCAGGTAGGTTCAGAGGGCCTGGTCGGGTCCACGAGGTATAAGCCCACACGGCTGCGTCAGACGGGAGGCCAGCGTACGTGACACATTCGCACGCCACTTTCGAGGGGTCAAGGCAAGCGCACCCGGCACATCCGCAGACGGGCCGAGCCGGGAGACCGCGTACCTGGTATATCCACATTGCGACGTCGGAGAGCAACCTGGCGGTACTCGGACAGGTCGAAGCTCTTCAGACACTGCTCGTTCTGTTTCTCAGTGTTCTCCGACTGGAACGCCTGGCACGCAACAAAACTGAACGTGAATGATGTGGCAGACGGGCGGAATCACGCCTAACCAACATTGTGTCCGGAAAAGCAATGCCCTAAGTGTGCATACCTTTCATAAGGATCACGGTAGAAGGTTACATGCAACAGACAAAATGCAACCACATCCTTATTAAATAACTGGACCGGCACTCGCACAGCAGTTAGTCCACGCGTCCACCGTTTGGATACTTTGCCTCCCATGCTCAGATACCACTTCACCTCCACGTAAGCTTCACACATGCCAGCAAGCGTCCCGTTGCGTCCCGTCCCGGTCCGGTCCCGGTCCCGGTCCCCAGTCCCGGTCCCGTCCCCGTCCCCGTACCGTCCCCGTCCCCGTCCCGTCCCCGTCCCCGTCCCCGTCCCCGTCCCCGTCCCCGTCCCCGTCCCCCGTCCCCGTCCCCGTCCCCGTCCCCTTCCCGTCCCCGTCCCCGTCCCCGTCCCCGTCCCCGTCCCCGTCCCCGTCCCCGTCCCCGGTCCCGTCCCCGTCCCGTCCCGTCCGTCCCGTCCCGTCCCGTCCCGTCCCGTCCCGCTCACCACGTCGCCGCTGTACTGCTTGAGGTTGGTGCAGCAGGCGGCACACGTTGGCCAGCCACATGACGAGCGAGTCGGCGTCGTCGCGTCGCTTCGTCACCACGCGCTTGACGCCGTTGATGGCGGCCGTCAGTCAGGCGGCGCAACCTTCTCGTCGTCGTTGACATGGTCCGTGTGTCGAATGCACATGAACAAGATGTAGGCGGGCAGGCCGGGCAGCAGGACGGCCGCCGTCTTCGGTCGCAGGTCTGGCGGACCGAGGGTGAATTCACCAGCCATCGCCAGCACAACATCGGCTGCGACACCGGTCACGGGTCACAGGTCGTCGAGACAGTCTCGGCAACAGTCGCGGTTACAGTCGCGGAAACACGTGACGGTCGCGACGACGGCCCAGCCGTGTGTCTGGCGAAGGAGCTCAACCCCCGAGTCACCGATCCTGAGCCCCGCTCCCAGGCTCCGGTCCCAGTCGCGGCGACGGTGACCGCGACACTCATGCCGACAGGTCATGTCACAGTCACGGCAACCGTCACAGTCGCAGCACGTGAGCAGCAGGACTTATCGCCGAGCAGCTACGCCATAATTCATCCCCTAACAGACGACTGTCTTCCATCGAGAAGACAATGTTCAGCTGGACCGCGGCGTCATATCGTTGCCAGACCTGGCACGGACAGTTCGGTACCACTGAACTCTCGAGCTCGGTAAACAACTATCCTAACATCTGAAAAGCTTGCGAGACGCGGTCCACACAACGAGGCACGCTCAAGAAAGAACCTGACTTCAACACAACCACTCAAGCAAATAGGTCAAGTGAATATGTCAAGTGAGAGCATTCATAAGACCAACACGAAGTAATCCCGCCAGACCCACCACACACACAACGACCCAGGACACCGCCTCAGCACAGCGCCGCAGCACAGAGCCCTACAGAGCAGCCATGACCGGCCGACCCCGGCCGGCTGGTCAGTTGGCTGAGGCCGCCACAGCAGCGCCGCAAGTGTGGCGAGTGGGATGCACAGCAGGGTGTCGGCACATGCACAGATGGACACTGCCCGGAAAATAACTCTGGTCCTGCTTCAAGCACACAGAGGCGCCACGCGTGATGTCTGCGGCAGCGAAACAGGCTTACACATAACAGTTCTCGGTAAGTGCCGAATACAGGTTAGGCAGATTCCACTGAATCATACCGAACTGTATAGCAGAACTAAAACATGGCATCTCCTCGAGTGCGGGAAAACTGCCCATAAGCAGCCGGCCCGTGGACTGGGCGGACCGCTGAGCGTGGTGCCCACCGAGATGAGACTGCGGATGAGGGCCTCCTCGTCCTCCTTCTTGTACTCGAACATGCCGACGTAGTCGACGCTCTTGTGCCGGATGACGGGCATGGCGGGGCCCTCCTGCTGCGGCCCCTCTAGCAGCTCAGCACCGGGCTCGGCGCCTGTCGGCGGGCAGGGCGGCCGGTCAGAGCGTGCCACCCAGCCCACAAAGCGCGGCTCAGAACGGCACAACAGACAGATCACCGAACAGAACAGCACAGGTCACTCGTCGCCTGTCGACAGAACACATAGTCAGAAGAGAACAGGGTGCACTGTGGTGAGAGGAGAGAAAGAGAGAGTAGTGAGTGAGTGTGTGTGTGTGTTGTGTGTGTGTGTGTGTGTGTGTGTGTGTGGTGTGGTGTGTGTGTGTGTGTGCGCTC
>NW_023596576.1:20169862-20179458 GCF_011947565.3 Pollicipes pollicipes | reverse complement strand
TCCTTGTGGATGATGGGATTTAGGAGTTTATATGTTGCGATTCTGTTCGTTGGTGGCATGTGTGCCCCTGCATTGCATAGCGACGCCCTGTTGCGGGTGCTCGTGTGTCCGGTAGAAGTGCAGTAGCGTTGGTTGGTCTTGATGTTGGTTGTGGATGGAGGGTGTGGAACAGTGTCCTTTATGTATGTCTCCACGACTTGATAGTGCTTCATCTTAAATTGTTCAACAGTGTGTGTGTGTGTGTGTGGCGTGTGCGCGTGCGCGTGCGCGTGCGTGTGCGTGTGATGTAAAGTGCGCTATTGACTAGTCTGGATGCTCTGTGCTGTAGTCATGCAGGTCTAAGGGTGTCACTGGTTTTAAAATCATATATTATGTCACAATAGTCAAATGAAGGAAAAATGTACACTGTGTATATGCCATGTAGATATATCGAGGCAGAAGTCACGATGGCGGTAGAGAGGCCCAATGGCCATTTTAGTTTTGGAGATGGTGTCACCAACATACTGATGGGTCGGGGGGGGGGGAAAGTCAGTAGATATCGTCAAACCAAGCTGTGTTGGGCTTGTAAGGCAAGGGATTCGTTGGCCATCAAAGGCCAGCTGTGAAGGGTCGTGTGTGTTTATCTTGATGAATGCTTGTTGAATTGTTTCCTTAACATTGAACGTGATGGGCCAGTGTTTGCCGAGCTCTTATATGCTGCGTGAGTCGTGTTGGAGTGACACTTGTGTGGCCACGTGATTTCCGCCATGGTGCGCTGCAGCGTCAGCCGTGCTGGCATGGCGTCTCCTGTGGCGGGAGGGCCCGTCTGGACGTCGTGCGTTGGTTCGCTGCAGGCGTCGTGAGCGGGGCCGCAGCCATGGCGGAAGACCGGCAGGTGTTGCGGGACGTCTGGGAGGGCCGCGTGCCGGTCTGCTTCCGCCTGGCTGACAGTGAGGTGCACACTGTGTCAGTGCCGGAGCCCTACTATCTGCTCGTGCCCAGGATGACCTACTTCCCACTGGTCATTGACAGGGTATGTACCGTTGTTAAAGTTGTCTGATTTCTGCTGATTTAAAAGTGGTCAGTTCTTTCTGTTCCAAATTTAAGAGAACACGTTGCTTTGCTTCTGTATGGTTATGCCATCTGCTGATGGATATGTGGCTGTCTTTTTCACGGGTCACGGTCAGAAACCTATGGGGCTTTCGCGGAAACGTTTTGCTTATCTTCCCGTCTCAGGGGTGGCGCTAATTGACATAAGTCATGGTATCTATGACATGTAATTGGCATATGTTCATAACACGTGCCAGCGGTTGTTCGGATATGCTGTGGCGCATGAGATTATGACACCTGGAAAAGATAAACCTCCCTCGAGACCCGTGATGTGATCGCCGTCAGGACGAAGGCACATCGGCAGCGTTGGTTACAAATGTGTTCTTTGAACGCCACCCGGGTGATGTTCTGAGCTCCGTGATGCGGTCGGCAGGTGCGCCGTCACTTCTCGCGGAGTGTCCACCCGGACCACCAGGGCAGCGACGTGTGGCTCGAGTGGGACGGTACCCCCCTCAAGTGGTGAGTATCTCACACGGCGAGACGGCCAGCGTCATGGCGTAGGCCGCTGGCGTCCTCTGGAGCGACCTTTGCGTGAAACATATGCTTCATCCCCGACTTGGAATCGAACGCCGGTATCGCATAATATGCAAATGGCATGCAAATGGTTATTCCTTGTCATGCATGCAGAAAAATTCATTTCAGCCAAGTTAGCTGGCATTTGTGCTCAGAAAGCTTTTAAGCCACCCTGGTTTTCTTCTTGTTGGTCATGGTGGTACGTGCCTGCCATCGAAAAAGTAATACAGTCTGAACATTTTCACTGTATGATTTCTGAGAACAGAACTTATGCTAGCCGTTGTTTGTCGTGAACTCTGACCCCATCAGTGGATCGTGAATTTCAAGTTTAAGGGCAGACTCGTGCGGCGAACGTTTGCTGTTCCGCAATGCTCGGCACGGTCCGTCTTGCGCTGTGACCTCGTCTGACCTTGAGCGGCCGTTAGTACAGACCGCAGGTCACTCCAGTCAGAGGCAAACTGTAGGTGCCAAGGCGACTTCAACCCACTCACCCCCCGCAGCAGCTGGGGTGGGAGACAGGGATTCCCACCGATCGAGCCGTGAGGGCGGACACGTTCCCGTCTATGCATTGTGTTCAAATCTGCTATGCTTGCCCCATGCTGGCGTGACCGGGGCATGTGGGCCCGTGGGTGCGCGCCCTGGCCTGATGTCCGGATCACGGGACCTGCAGGCACCAGCCGGTGGGCCTGCAGTTTGACCTGCTGTGCACCGAGTCGGCGCTGCCCTGGCACCTGGCCGTCCACTTCACCAGCCACACGGACGAGGCGTGCGTCATGAAACGGTGCGTGCAGAATGCTCGTGCTGCCGGATCCAGGGGTCTCCGCCCCGGCACACATCCTGAGGGGACGGCACATCTGCTACCAGTTTGTCACGGCCCATGACTGACGTCATAAGAGCTTCCCGGCCAATCAGCTGCCATGTCGATGGGACGGTGACGCGGAGTCGGCAATTGTTTGTATTTCATGTGACTTCCAGCTGATATTTTGTGCTCTAAGTGGAAGGTTGCGTACAACATCGTGAATCTAGGCTCATCTTATCAGATTCCAGCTCCCTTTGCATACGCCGGCCGGATAGTCCACCGATGTGGAGACCGATTACAGGACCAGGTTTTTCTGCCACAGGGAGGCGCTGGAATCTTTCTTCTTGTCATCGGTAAAGGAGGCCGACCAGCTGAAGCACAAGGGCGCTGTGATGTCGTCGCTGGGCAAGCGGGACCACAACCAGCTGTGGGCCGGCCTTGCCAGCGGTGGGTCCGGCGCGTGGCCTGCGTTGACTGACGGGTGTTAGCGTGCAGCGTGCGGGGCCGGCCGCCTTCGCGCCGTCTCGTCTCGGGCGGCTGTGTTCGTAGACAATAATGGGAAGGACCTATGAAGTGTTCTTTATGTCACTACTACACTACTGCGCTTGAATTTCTCATTTGTTCACAATGGGATTCTACGGATGTGTCGTGACCTATGGGAGGCATCACAGCTCGCTGGGAACTATAATCATACCACTGACGGGTCTACTCCCGACTGCTTGTTGCGCGGTAAGGGCCCCCTCCTGGGACGGGGCGCGGGGGGGTCCCAGGAGGGGGGGGGGGACCGGGCCCTCGGCCCTGTCGGCCCGACTGCGTCTCCGGCGCTTGGGGTCCTCCCCGGTGTCGGGTCGTCACTTTCCTCATCAACGCCGGGGAAGTACGGCGTCGGCTCGTCCCGTCCCGCCCTGACCTGACTGACCCCGTGGGCCTCCATGAGCTTGTCCCGCCCTGACCCGGCTGATCCCAGGGCCTCCGTGAGCTCGTCCCGCTCTGCTTGACCTGGCTGACTCCGGGGCCTCCGTCGGCTCATCCCGCGCCTGACACCGGCTGACCCCGGGCCCCCGTCGGCTCGTCCCGCCCTGACCTGGCTGACCCCGGGGTCCTCCGTCGGCTTTCGTCCGCCCTGACCTGGCTGACCCGGGGTCCTCCGTCGGCTCGTCCCGCCCTGACCTGGCTGACCCCGGGGCCTCCGTCGACTCGTCCCGCCTTGACCTGGCTGACCCCCGGGCCTCCGCCGTCAGCTCGTCCGCCACGCCCTGATCTGGCTGCTGGCTGACCCCGGGCCTCCGTTCGACCCGGCAGACCCCGGGCCCCCCCGTCGGCTCGTCCCGCCCTGACCTGACTGACCCCCGGTCCTCGGTCGCCTGCAGACAAGTTCGACCAGTTCTGGTCGGTGAACCGCCGGCTGATGGAGGCTCCGCCGGAGGAAGCGCTTCCGTAGTGTGCCGGTGCGCCTGTACCGGCCGGGGCCAGCCGTACGTGCAGCGGCCCGTACAGCCCGTGCGCGGAGGACGGCCAGCCGCACACCCTGCTCGACATGATCGGCCAGCTGGCGCCCGAGAGCTGCGCCGGAGCTGGCCGCAGCGCAGTCAGACCCGGTGGCTGCCTCCAGGGCTCCTCGATGACGCCATGTTGGTATGTTTGATTGACGCCATGTTGGATCACACACAGAGGGGAATTGTCGCCATAAGCACAGTTTTTTGAAAAACGCGTTTTTTCCATTATTTCCAAATGTATTTTACAAAAAGCGTAATGCAGATATAACGATTATTATTTTATGCCGAATGCTAGATGACAGGCCGCAAAACGGCGACATGCCGTAATGGTTATCAACTAGATGGCGACACCTAAAAATTTAACCTTAACTTAACGTCTTTTTTGCCTCGCCCCTCGCCGCCACGCCACGCCGCGCCGCGCTGCGCCGCGCCGCGCCACGCCACGCCACGCCACGCCACACGCCACGCCACCACGCCACGCCACGCCACGCCACGCCACGCCACCCACGCCACGCCACGCCACGCCCACGCCACGCCACACCACACCACAACCACCCACGCCGTTCCACGCCGCGCTGCGCCACGCCCCGCCCCTCCTAGCCCCGCTCATTTCACCTCAACGGACCTCACCACATCGCCTCACCCCACCTTACATCACTTTGGACGTGTGATGTCGCGACGGCGCAACTCATAACGTGCGATCTTTCTTGCATGTTGCCATTTTGCAATCCGGCATTTTAACGCGTTTACCCTTTTAGCATGTCATCTTGCCCTTCATCACCATTCCTTTCCGCCGCGCAGGCTCTTCAGCATTTCGCCTGCTGGCCACCTTGGCAGATTGGTTTTTCGCACGCCGCTATGTGGCATTTGTCAACGTGCGGCAAAAGGACCTTCGCCCACTTTGTGCCTCCCTTTTTTTCCGAGCGCTGTCTCAAAAAGCACCCCCGCCTCCCGCCGATTTAAAACGGTGCGGACTTGCACACACGTGTGTGATGGGCTGGGACGCTGGCGAGCCTGGTGTTGGTGGCGGAGCTGTCTCGGACCGCCAGACCAAGCTGCCCAGGCGTCGCGTAGTCGGTGTCGTTGGAGGAGGCTGCCTGATTTGTCGGCCTTGTCAGTGACGGACGCTTGGACACAGGCAATGGACTAAGTCAGGGGCGGTGTTGGTCGCAGCATAGCGTAGCGGGCTGTGTGTGGGGGGGGGGGGCGACGTGCGGTGTGCAGTCTGACAGATGGGGCCGGTGCAGCGGAGCGCGAGCAGCGGGCGGAGCCCGGCTCCGAGCCCCGACTGTGGTAGGGTGCGCTGGTAACCGGCCGTGTCGGCAGGCTCGCCCCGCGTGATCCTGCACGGCATCACGCCGGCCCTGGAGACGCCCGTCCAGTGGCTGAGCCAGCACCTCAGCTACGCCGACAACTTCCTGCACATCGTGATCCTGGCGTAGCTGCGCGGGCGCCGCTGTGTGGAGCCGGCGGGGGACACTGGAAACGGGCCGCCGGCGCTCTGTCCGGCCCTGCTCCCAGCTGGGGCTGGAGGCACTGGCCGGGTGCACCGTCGGACATGCGACGCCCGCCACTGAGCAGGCGCGGGACGTTTGGCGTGCCTGATTTGTGTGAGCCTTGAGCACGGACAAACAAACACTGGGCCGTCGGAGAAGCTAAACACTTGTTTTCGGTGATATGACTTCCGTTAAGGTATGCGTGTTTTGTTTCATGTTGCGGCGAAGTTTTAAACGACCATGAACGCAAGCGATAGTGAAATGATAGTCTTTGCAAGGAGCCTGTCCCGGAAGAGGGCTCGGACCCCGAAGGAATTCCAACGTAGCGGAATGTATAGTGGCATGCCAAAGCGGACGTTGCAATTGGACGTAATATATTTAGTGCTTAATTCGACCTATGCCCCGTAAAGCCCCTGAGGTCCCGTGCGATGTTGGGTGTCTGGTCATATGGTTCCGCCCAGGTTTGCCAACGTGTTCCGCAAACCACGTTTGTCGGCTTCCTGCCCTAGTTCTATCAGCCTAGGGTAGCACAACAATGTTGTATACCTTTCGTCCCCATTTTGCCATTTTGAAGGTAGTCCAAAGAAGTGAATGGCTGTTTTTGCTTGCATTGCATGAATTTCTTATGAGCACGTCATCTCATGTCGGGACGTTTCTCTTTCAAACTAAGAGGAGCTGGGTTGCAAGCTGGTGGCTGGAGTCCCTCAGCCTAAATACGACCCACGACACTATTCCTCAGATACGGCTGGATCGCGTTTTGTCTAGCGGTCAGCGAAACCAATTTGTGTTTGGCTCCCTTTGTATGTGATAATCGCGATAACATATGAATACAACAGTGCATAGAAAAGGGGGCAATGCACGCGTGATTCCTGTATGCATATGTGTATGCGTAGTTTTATGTTACCACGTGAAGCACTACTGTAAATATACTTTTGCTTGTATTAGAATGTTGGATATCACCGTGGGCTTTTCCTAAGTGCCGCATGACAGTCAACGCAATCAGTGTCATGCGTCAATGCGCTTTTCCTAATAGCTGCCTGATAATCCACGCAAAATCAATGTAATTGTCCATCCAAACAACAAGGTGACACGGTACGTGTGGCATTGACTATGAACATAACATCCGCGCAAGATAGCGGGTAGTTTTTTATCAGAGTGTGGAGCAGCGGGGTAAGTTCAGACAGGCAAGAAATGGAGGATAACGCGGGGGGGGCGTACGCATATATGGTAGATAGATCAAAATTGTAAAATAAAAATTTATAGACAAAGAGGTGATGAGATGAAATAGATCAAGCCTAAAAATGGTAGGATATTAATGCGACGCTGTAGTTAAAGTTTGGCCGTTGCACTGGATTTTGGCTTTCTTCACGGCGTACCGTGTGGGCAGCGGAGCAAGACAGCTCTGCGCCAAGCATTGTATTTGACCCGGGCCCGCGCGGTCATACGCAGACAGTTCCACCCAGTGTTTGAAAAGCGTCGTGGAGGGGGTAGCTGGAGACCACCAAAGGCGTACATTTTCTGTGGGTGAAGAAGTTTCGAAAAAGTGCCAAGAAGCACCGGGACACGCACACAGCAGATACGAACAGTGCCGAAGTGAAGTGGTAAACACGCTTGCGTTATCGCCGTGCGTCCGGGAAACCAGCGGTGCGGGGTTCGATTCCCCGCGGTGCCCGCCCTTCCTGCCAGGGGGAAAGCCAGGCGCCACGACATCGCCTCAGCGGCTGAGTGCGTCGTAAAGCCCCAATAACGATGTCATGTCCGGCCATCCACAGGCCCCTCCACTCAAAGGTTGCAGTGTGGACTAGGGCTGGTAAAAGAGCATCTGCTGGTGCCGCCCGAATCTTTACGGGCAACGTCGTCTCTAGCAGTGTCACTCAGAACCATTTGACAATGAAGTACATGCCCAGAAGCGCAACAAGCTCTCGCCTCGATTGGCAATCACTGAAAGCCTCTCTCATCAGAGTCTTCATCATCAAAGTCTCCAGAAGAGCACGGCTGTGAACTCACCGAGTAATCTTCAGGGTGGCTATTTCAGCTCAATGCCCCATACAATGTAAAATACTCCCTGTACGCTCCACCTTCGGCTGGATTTCCCTCCCTCGGGCGCGAAAAAAATGCGTGGAACCTCGACAGCAGGGGCCGATGAACACATGCCAGAGTTTGAACCGGTGGCAGCTGGCACTCGGGGATAAAATCCAATATTAGGATTGCATCGAGGCCGTGTCCCAGACGAAAACCCTGTGCAACCAGCATGCTCTACACCATATCTTGGGCAGGCCTCAGAACCAGCGCGACACATTAGGGCCATACAGAGCCTGCGTGGCCTAGAAAACGCCTTTCGCCGCACCCCAGTAGTCGACATACATCTGGCTTAACTGGTTTTCTGCGCTGCCTGAAAAAGAGGAATAAGTTGGGTTTCGGGTTGGGCTTAGGTTGAGGTGAAGGTGACTGCGAAAATGCTGGACGGGAGGTAGTGATAATGTGCTGGAAGAATGCTACATCGGGATCACGGACAGGTGGGATCACAGAAGTACCCAAAAGGCAATGCTGGTTATCTCACGTACATGTTTCTCGCTCAGCAAAATAATTGTCGATGGATACGGTCGCGAACCAAGGCTGCTACATATTTTGACGAGCCGAGGTGTCCAAAGCTAAAGAGAGGGTTCCACATTTCTATGACTATACTGAAGCAGTCATCTTGGAGGTCATTCTGTGCAGTCTACAGCCCAGCCCTTCTTAAAACCTGAATCCCTCCAAGGCTAAGAAAACTATTATTATCGAGTCGTTCACATCAGGCGTTCGTCAGCAGAATTTCGATACATAACGGCCATCAATTGGCTCTCAATCACTGCTGTGCAAGGCGCGATGATGCAATCAAATAACGACGGGTGAAAAGGCATATTTACTCAGCGGAGAAATGTTGTCTAGAACATTCTTTTCCACTTTAAAGTATATCATGGTTATAAGTCAGCTTATTCATCATATATGGAGTTCATTTCAATATCTTCAATTGTAGCACATTTCCTGTAAGTATTTCTCGCCATTTAAACTATAACATATGTGTTTCCACTATCTTGGCGCAATTCAACTGGAGCTTAGTCTAGCTATCTCTTTTATCCTTTATAAAAATAACCTCAACATGGCGTTGTTTGATTCCAGTGCGCCGAAGACGTGATATTTTGTTGTAGATGGAAATCATGAGCTCGTCGCTGCAAATACCATGAACCATGACATTTGAGGAAAAACTGAGCAATTCAACCTTTTCAACGAAAGCATGCGGGTGCTTGGCGATTTCAGGCAACTTAAGCCGCATATAAATTTTGACTGAACATTGACAGTCCCAAGCTATCTCGCACGTTCCATAATGGCCGAGGAACCCCTGTACTGCCGTCAGCTGCGCAGCCAGGGCCTTGGCAAGGGCGCACAGGGTTGACATAGGGCTCTTTGATAGTGAAAGCCCCCCCCCCCAAAAAAAAAACATGGCCGGAAATGGCCGATTTCTTAATTTGGTCACGTTTTCCTTTTACATATATTTTCATTTTTACCTTCTATTACTGAAAATAAACCCACCACCTATGACCAGAGCAATGCAGTCTGAATTTTATAGTCAGTGAACTGAAAACCGCACTAATATGCAATGAGCTGCTTGAAAAGATTGCATAACACAAAATCCGGGCGCTTTTCACTTCGCAACAGTTCAGCTAACTCTGCTATTCTATAGCACTCAGCAGTTTAGTCAGAATTTTTATCTGGTCTCTACAGACATATTAAGGACACCGCGAATGTTGATTGCAGGTCGAAATGTGCCAGCAATTTGCATGAGCATGGCGAACCATGTTTTCTTGGAAATGCTCAGCAATCCGTCAGAATCAGCTTGTGACACAAATTACTTACCGTAATTTTGAACACGTGCACTCATACATCTCAGCAACGAGGACTTCGCTGCCCGGCGTTGCAGTCTCCATAGGTCGCTCAGTGTGATTGATACTTAGCCGTGGTACAACGGTTGTACAATGGTAAAACAACGGTACAAAATCATACAAGCCGTGGCCAACGGTTGAACGAAAATGATGACGCTCCTGAAAAGCTCCCCCGAACGCCTCAAAATATCAAATCTTACATTTAAAATGTAGTCTGATCGTATATTTTACCTGTGCGATTTCTAGATTGATGATAGAAAGCATCGGCACTTAGAGCACCGCA